>NW_028315283.1:600000-900000 GCF_046866305.1 Octopus bimaculoides
ATGAAAACTACCTAAAAGTGTCTAAAATTGACTGGAAATCACTAAATAAGCATTTTCAAGTTTTGTTGTTTTTTCATGGTTATTTGCAAAATCCTGTGAGTTTGTGTTTTCTGAAAACGGTTGTGACTTCGATGAACGCTTTGATAAATATAATGTTTTCAACACCCATCTAGCTTATATTAACCATCTAGACTTCAAAACGAACAGTGGTTTTGCAAAAATGAAAACCACCTAAAAGTGTCTAAAATCGACGGGAAATCACGAAATAAGCATTTTCAAGTTTTGTTGTTTTTTCATGGTTATTTGCAAAATTTTGTGAGTTATTTTTTTCTGAAAACGGTTGTGACTTCGATGAACGCTTTGATAAATATAATGTTTTCAATACCCATCTAGCTTATATTAACCATCTAGACTTCAAAACGAACAGTGGTTTTGCAAAAATGAAAACTACCTAAAAGTGTCTAAAATTGACTGGAAATCACTAAATAAGCATTTTCAAGTTTTGTTGTTTTTTCATGGTTATTTGCAAAATCTTGTGAGTTTGTGTTTTCTGAAAACGGTTGTGACTTCGATGAACGCTTTGATAAATATAATGTTTTCAACACCCATCTAGCTTATATTAACCATCTAGATTTCAAAACGAACAGTGGTTTTGCAAAAATGAAAACTACCTAAAAGTGTCTAAAATCGACTGGAAATCACGAAATAAGCATTTTCAAGTTTTGTTGTCTTTTCATGGCTATTTGCAAAATTTTGTGAGTTAGTGTATTCTGAAAACGGTTGTGACTTCGATGATCGCTTTGATAAATATAATGTTTTCAATACCCATCTAGCTTATATTAACCATCTAGACTTCAAAACGAACAGTGGTTTTGCAAAAATGAAAACTACCTAAAAGTGTCTAAAATCGACTGGAAATCACTAAATAAGCATTTTCAAGTTTTGTTGTTTTTTCATGGTTATTTGCAAAATCTTGTGAGTTTGTGTTTTCTGAAAACGGTTGTGACTTCGATGAACGCTTTGATAAATATAATGTTTTCAACACCCATCTAGCTTATATTAACCATCTAGACTTCAAAACGAACAGTGGTTTTGCAAAAATGAAAACTACCTAAAAGTGTCTAAAATCGACTGGAAATCACGAAATAAGCATTTTCAAGTTTTGTTGTCTTTTCATGGCTATTTGCAAAATTTTGTGAGTTAGTGTATTCTGAAAACGGTTGTGACTTCGATGATCGCTTTGATAAATATAATGTTTTCAATACCCATCTAGCTTATATTAACCATCTAGACTTCAAAACGAACAGTGGTTTTGCAAAAATGAAAACTACCTAAAAGTGTCTAAAATCGACTGGAAATCACGAAATAAGCATTTTCAAGTTTTGTTGTTTTTTCATGGTTATTTGCCAAATGTTGTGAGTTTGTGTTTTCTGAAAACGGTTGTGACTTCGATGAACGCTTTGATAAATATAATGTTTTCAACACCCATCTAGCTTATATTAACCATCTAGACTTCAAAACGAACAGTGGTTTTCCAAAAATGAAAACTACCTAAAAGTGTCTAAAATCGACTGGAAATCACGAAATAAGCATTTTCAAGTTTTGTTGTTTTTTCATGGATATTTGCAAAATCTTGTGAGTTAGTGTATTCTGAAAACGGTTGTGACTTCGATGAACGCTTTGATAAATATAATGTTTTCAACACCCATCTAGATTATATTAACCATCTAGACTTCAAAACGAACAGTGGTTTTGCAAAAATGAAAACTACCTAAAAGTGTCTAAAATCGACTGGAAATCACTAAATAAGCATTTTCAAGTTTTGTTGTTTTTTCATGGTTACTTGCAAAATCTTGTGAGTTTGTGTATTCTGAAAACGGTTGTGACTTCGATGAACGCTTTGATAAATATAATGTTTTCAATACCCATCTAGCTTATATTAACCATCTAGACTTCAAAACGAACAGTGGTTTTGCAAAAATGAAAACTACCTAAAAGTGTCTAAAATCGACTGGAAATCACTAAATAAGCATTTTGAAGTTTTGTTGTTTTTTCATGGTTATTTGCCAAATGTTGTGAGTTAGTGTATTCTGAAAACGGTTGTGACTTCGATGAACGCTTTGATAAATATAATGTTTTCAACACCCATCTAGCTTATATTAACCATCTAGACTTCAAAACGAACAGTGGTTTTGCAAAAATGAACACTACCTAAAAGTGTCTAAAATCGACTGGAAATCACGAAATAAGCATTTTGAAGTTTTGTTGATTTTTCATGGTTATTTGCAAAATCTTGTGAGTTTGTGTTTTCTGAAAACGGTTGTGACTTCGATGAACGCTTTGATAAATATAATGTTTTCAACACCCATCTAGCTAATATTAACCATCTAGACTTCAAAACGAACAGTGGTTTTGCAAAAATGAAAACTACCTAAAAGTGTCTAAAATCGACTGGAAATCACGAAATAAGCATTTTCAAGTTTTGTTGTCTTTTCATGGCTATTTGCAAAATTTTGTGAGTTAGTGTATTCTGAAAACGGTTGTGACTTCGATGAACGCTTTGATAAATATAATGTTTTCAATACCCATCTAGCTTATATTAACCATCTAGACTTCAAAACGAACAGTGGTTTTGCAAAAATGAAAACTACCTAAAAGTGTCTAAAATCGACTGGAAATCACGAAATAAGCATTTTCAAGTTTTGTTGTTTTTTCATGGTTATTTGCCAAATGTTGTGAGTTTGTGTTTTCTGAAAACGGTTGTGACTTCGATGAACGCTTTGATAAATATAATGTTTTCAACACCCATCTAGCTTATATTAACCATCTAGACTTCAAAACGAACAGTGGTTTTCCAAAAATGAAAACTACCTAAAAGTGTCTAAAATCGACTGGAAATCACTAAATAAGCATTTTGAAGTTTTGTTGTTTTTTCATGGTTATTTGCCAAATGTTGTGAGTTAGTGTATTCTGAAAACGGTTGTGACTTCGATGAACGCTTTGATAAATATAATGTTTTCAACACCCATCTAGCTTATATTAACCATCTAGACTTCAAAACGAACAGTGGTTTTGCAAAAATGAAAACTACCTAAAAGTGTCTAAAATCGACTGGAAATCACGAAATAAGCATTTTCAAGTTTTGTTGTTTTTTCATGGATATTTGCAAAATCTTGTGAGTTAGTGTATTCTGAAAACGGTTGTGACTTCGATGAACGCTTTGATAAATATAATGTTTTCAATACCCATCTAGCTTATATTAACCATCTAGACTTCAAAACGAACAGTGGTTTTGCAAAAATGAAAACTACCTAAAAGTGTCTAAAATCGACTGGAAATCACGAAATAAGCATTTTGAAGTTTTGTTGTTTTTTCATGGTTATTTGCCAAATGTTGTGAGTTAGTGTATTCTGAAAACGGTTGTGACTTCGATGAACGCTTTGATAAATATAATGTTTTCAATACCCATCTAGCTTATATTAACCATCTAGACTTCAAAACGAACAGTGGTTTTGCAAAAATGAAAACTACCTAAAAGTGTCTAAAATTGACTGGAAATCACTAAATAAGCATTTTCAAGTTTTGTTGTTTTTTCATGGTTATTTGCAAAATCCTGTGAGTTTGTGTTTTCTGAAAACGGTTGTGACTTCGATGAACGCTTTGATAAATATAATGTTTTCAACACCCATCTAGCTTATATTAACCATCTAGACTTCAAAACGAACAGTGGTTTTGCAAAAATGAAAACTACCTAAAAGTGTCTAAAATCGACTGGAAATCACGAAATAAGCATTTTCAAGTTTTGTTGTCTTTTCATGGCTATTTGCAAAATTATGTGAGTTAGTGTATTCTGAAAACGGTTGTGACTTCGATGAACGCTTTGATAAATATAATGTTTTCAATACCCATCTAGCTTATATTAACCATCTAGACTTCAAAACGAACAGTGGTTTTGCAAAAATGAAAACTACCTAAAAGTGTCTAAAATCGACTGGAAATCACGAAATAAGCATTTTCAAGTTTTGTTGTTTTTTCATGGTTATTTGCCAAATGTTGTGAGTTTGTGTTTTCTGAAAACGGTTGTGACTTCGATGAACGCTTTGATAAATATAATGTTTTCAACACCCATCTAGCTTATATTAACCATCTAGACTTCAAAACGAACAGTGGTTTTGCAAAAATGAAAACTACCTAAAAGTGTCTAAAATCGACTGGAAATCACGAAATAAGCATTTTCAAGTTTTGTTGTTTTTTCATGGATATTTGCAAAATCTTGTGAGTTAGTGTATTCTGAAAACGGTTGTGACTTCGATGAACGCTTTGATAAATATAATGTTTTCAACACCCATCTAGCTTATATTAACCATCTAGACTTCAAAACGAACAGTGGTTTTGCAAAAATGAAAACTACCTAAAAGTGTCTAAAATCGACTGGAAATCACGAAATAAGCATTTTCAAGTTTTGTTGTCTTTTCATGGCTATTTGCAAAATTTTGTGAGTTAGTGTATTCTGAAAACGGTTGTGACTTCGATGAACGCTTTGATAAATATAATGTTTTCAATACCCATCTAGCTTATATTAACCATCTAGACTTCAAAACGAACAGTGGTTTTGCAAAAATGAAAACTACCTAAAAGTGTCTAAAATCGACTGGAAATCACGAAATAAGCATTTTGGAGTTTTGTTGTTTTTTCATGGTTATTTGCCAAATGTTGTGAGTTAGTGTATTCTGAAAACGGTTGTGACTTCGATGAACGCTTTGATAAATATAATGTCTTCAATACCCATCTAGCTTATATTAACCATCTAGACTTCAAAACGAACAGTGGTTTTGCAAAAATGAAAACTACCTAAAAGTGTCTAAAATTGACTGGAAATCACTAAATAAGCATTTTCAAGTTTTGTTGTCTTTTCATGGCTATTTGCAAAATTTTGTGAGTTAGTGTATTCTGAAAACGGTTGTGACTTCGATGAACGCTTTGATAAATATAATGTTTTCAATACCCATCTAGCTTATATTAACCATCTAGACTTCAAAACGAACAGTGGTTTTGCAAAAATGAAAACTACCTAAAAGTGTCTAAAATCGACTGGAAATCACGAAATAAGCATTTTGGAGTTTTGTTGTTTTTTCATGGTTATTTGCCAAATGTTGTGAGTTAGTGTATTCTGAAAACGGTTGTGACTTCGATGAACGCTTTGATAAATATAATGTTTTCAATACCCATCTAGCTTATATTAACCATCTAGACTTCAAAACGAACAGTGGTTTTGCAAAAATGAAAACTACCTAAAAGTGTCTAAAATTGACTGGAAATCACTAAATAAGCATTTTCAAGTTTTGTTGTTTTTTCATGGTTATTTGCAAAATCCTGTGAGTTTGTGTTTTCTGAAAACGGTTGTGACTTCGATGAACGCTTTGATAAATATAATGTTTTCAACACCCATCTAGCTTATATTAACCATCTAGACTTCAAAACGAACAGTGGTTTTGCAAAAATGAAAACTACCTAAAAGTGTCTAAAATCGACTGGAAATCACGAAATAAGCATTTTCAAGTTTTGTTGTCTTTTCATGGCTATTTGCAAAATTTTGTGAGTTAGTGTATTCTGAAAACGGTTGTGACTTCGATGAACGCTTTGATAAATATAATGTTTTCAATACCCATCTAGCTTATATTAACCATCTAGACTTCAAAACGAACAGTGGTTTTGCAAAAATGAAAACTACCTAAAAGTGTCTAAAATCGACTGGAAATCACGAAATAAGCATTTTCAAGTTTTGTTGTTTTTTCATGGTTATTTGCCAAATGTTGTGAGTTTGTGTTTTCTGAAAACGGTTGTGACTTCGATGAACGCTTTGATAAATATAATGTTTTCAACACCCATCTAGCTTATATTAACCATCTAGACTTCAAAACGAACAGTGGTTTTGCAAAAATGAAAACTACCTAAAAGTGTCTAAAATCGACTGGAAATCACGAAATAAGCATTTTCAAGTTTTGTTGTTTTTTCATGGATATTTGCAAAATCTTGTGAGTTAGTGTATTCTAAAAACGGTTGTGACTTCGATGAACGCTTTGATAAATATAATGTTTTCAATACCCATCTAGCTTATATTAACCATCTAGACTTCAAAACGAACAGTGGTTTTGCAAAAATGAAAACTACCTAAAAGTGTCTAAAATTGACTGGAAATCACTAAATAAGCATTTTCAAGTTTTGTTGTTTTTTCATGGTTATTTGCAAAATCCTGTGAGTTTGTGTTTTCTGAAAACGGTTGTGACTTCGATGAACGCTTTGATAAATATAATGTTTTCAACACCCATCTAGCTTATATTAACCATCTAGACTTCAAAACGAACAGTGGTTTTGCAAAAATGAAAACTACCTAAAAGTGTCTAAAATCGACTGGAAATCACGAAATAAGCATTTTCAAGTTTTGTTGTCTTTTCATGGCTATTTGCAAAATTTTGTGAGTTAGTGTATTCTGAAAACGGTTGTGACTTCGATGAACGCTTTGATAAATATAATGTTTTCAATACCCATCTAGCTTATATTAACCATCTAGACTTCAAAACGAACAGTGGTTTTGCAAAAATGAAAACTACCTAAAAGTGTCTAAAATCGACTGGAAATCACGAAATAAGCATTTTCAAGTTTTGTTGTTTTTTCATGGTTATTTGCCAAATGTTGTGAGTTTGTGTTTTCTGAAAACGGTTGTGACTTCGATGAACGCTTTGATAAATATAATGTTTTCAACACCCATCTAGCTTATATTAACCATCTAGACTTCAAAACGAACAGTGGTTTTGCAAAAATGAAAACTACCTAAAAGTGTCTAAAATCGACTGGAAATCACGAAATAAGCATTTTCAAGTTTTGTTGTTTTTTCATGGATATTTGCAAAATCTTGTGAGTTAGTGTATTCTGAAAACGGTTGTGACTTCGATGAACGCTTTGATAAATATAATGTTTTCAACACCCATCTAGCTTATATTAACCATCTAGACTTCAAAACGAACAGTGGTTTTGCAAAAATGAAAACTACCTAAAAGTGTCTAAAATCGACTGGAAATCACGAAATAAGCATTTTCAAGTTTTGTTGTCTTTTCATGGATATTTGCAAAATCTTGTGAGTTAGTGTATTCTGAAAACGGTTGTGACTTCGATGAACGCTTTGATAAATATAATGTTTTCAACACCCATCTAGCTTATATTAACCATCTAGACTTCAAAACGAACAGTGGTTTTGCAAAAATGAAAACTACCTAAAAGTGTCTAAAATCGACTGGAAATCACGAAATAAGCATTTTCAAGTTTTGTTGTTTTTTCATGGATATTTGCAAAATCTTGTGAGTTAGTGTATTCTGAAAACGGTTGTGACTTCGATGAACGCTTTGATAAATATAATGTTTTCAACACCCATCTAGCTTATATTAACCATCTAGACTTCAAAACGAACAGTGGTTTTGCAAAAATGAAAACTACCTAAAAGTGTCTAAAATCGACTGGAAATCACGAAATAAGCATTTTCAAGTTTTGTTGTTTTTTCATGGATATTTGCAAAATCTTGTGAGTTAGTGTATTCTGAAAACGGTTGTGACTTCGATGAACGCTTTGATAAATATAATGTTTTCAACACCCATCTAGCTTATATTAACCATCTAGACTTCAAAACGAACAGTGGTTTTGCAAAAATGAAAACTACCTAAAAGTGTCTAAAATCGACTGGAAATCACGAAATAAGCATTTTCAAGTTTTGTTGTCTTTTCATGGCTATTTGCAAAATTTTGTGAGTTAGTGTATTCTGAAAACGGTTGTGACTTCGATGAACGCTTTGATAAATATAATGTTTTCAATACCCATCTAGCTTATATTAACCATCTAGACTTCAAAACGAACAGTGGTTTTGCAAAAATGAAAACTACCTAAAAGTGTCTAAAATCGACTGGAAATCACGAAATAAGCATTTTGGAGTTTTGTTGTTTTTTCATGGTTATTTGCCAAATGTTGTGAGTTAGTGTATTCTGAAAACGGTTGTGACTTCGATGAACGCTTTGATAAATATAATGTTTTCAATACCCATCTAGCTTATATTAACCATCTAGACTTCAAAACGAACAGTGGTTTTGCAAAAATGAAAACTACCTAAAAGTGTCTAAAATTGACTGGAAATCACTAAATAAGCATTTTCAAGTTTTGTTGTCTTTTCATGGCTATTTGCAAAATTTTGTGAGTTAGTGTATTCTGAAAACGGTTGTGACTTCGATGAACGCTTTGATAAATATAATGTTTTCAATACCCATCTAGCTTATATTAACCATCTAGACTTCAAAACGAACAGTGGTTTTGCAAAAATGAAAACTACCTAAAAGTGTCTAAAATCGACTGGAAATCACGAAATAAGCATTTTGGAGTTTTGTTGTTTTTTCATGGTTATTTGCCAAATGTTGTGAGTTAGTGTATTCTGAAAACGGTTGTGACTTCGATGAACGCTTTGATAAATATAATGTTTTCAATACCCATCTAGCTTATATTAACCATCTAGACTTCAAAACGAACAGTGGTTTTGCAAAAATGAAAACTACCTAAAAGTGTCTAAAATTGACTGGAAATCACTAAATAAGCATTTTCAAGTTTTGTTGTCTTTTCATGGTTATTTGCAAAATCCTGTGAGTTTGTGTTTTCTGAAAACGGTTGTGACTTCGATGAACGCTTTTATAAATATAATGTTTTCAACACCCATCTAGCTTATATTAACCATCTAGACTTCAAAACGAACAGTGGTTTTGCAAAAATGAAAACTACCTAAAAGTGTCTAAAATCGACTGGAAATCACGAAATAAGCATTTTCAAGTTTTGTTGTCTTTTCATGGCTATTTGCAAAATTTTGTGAGTTAGTGTATTCTGAAAACGGTTGTGACTTCGATGAACGCTTTGATAAATATAATGTTTTCAATACCCATCTAGCTTATATTAACCATCTAGACTTCAAAACGAACAGTGGTTTTGCAAAAATGAAAACTACCTAAAAGTGTCTAAAATCGACTGGAAATCACGAAATAAGCATTTTCAAGTTTTGTTGTTTTTTCATGGTTATTTGCCAAATGTTGTGAGTTTGTGTTTTCTGAAAACGGTTGTGACTTCGATGAACGCTTTGATAAATATAATGTTTTCAACACCCATCTAGCTTATATTAACCATCTAGACTTCAAAACGAACAGTGGTTTTGCAAAAATGAAAACTACCTAAAAGTGTCTAAAATCGACTGGAAATCACGAAATAAGCATTTTCAAGTTTTGTTGTTTTTTCATGGATATTTGCAAAATCTTGTGAGTTAGTGTATTCTGAAAACGGTTGTGACTTCGATGAACGCTTTGATAAATATAATGTTTTCAATACCCATCTAGCTTATATTAACCATCTAGACTTCAAAACGAACAGTGGTTTTGCAAAAATGAAAACTACCTAAAAGTGTCTAAAATCGACTGGAAATCACGAAATAAGCATTTTGAAGTTTTGTTGTTTTTTCATGGTTATTTGCCAAATGTTGTGAGTTAGTGTATTCTGAAAACGGTTGTGACTTCGATGAACGCTTTGATAAATATAATGTTTTCAATACCCATCTAGCTTATATTAACCATCTAGACTTCAAAACGAACAGTGGTTTTGCAAAAATGAAAACTACCTAAAAGTGTCTAAAATTGACTGGAAATCACTAAATAAGCATTTTCAAGTTTTGTTGTTTTTTCATGGTTATTTGCAAAATCCTGTGAGTTTGTGTTTTCTGAAAACGGTTGTGACTTCGATGAACGCTTTGATAAATATAATGTTTTCAACACCCATCTAGCTTATATTAACCATCTAGACTTCAAAACGAACAGTGGTTTTGCAAAAATGAAAACTACCTAAAAGTGTCTAAAATCGACTGGAAATCACGAAATAAGCATTTTCAAGTTTTGTTGTCTTTTCATGGCTATTTGCCAAATGTTGTGAGTTTGTGTTTTCTGAAAACGGTTGTGACTTCGATGAACGCTTTGATAAATATAATGTTTTCAACACCCATCTAGCTTATATTAACCATCTAGACTTCAAAACGAACAGTGGTTTTGCAAAAATGAAAACTACCTAAAAGTGTCTAAAATCGACTGGAAATCACGAAATAAGCATTTTCAAGTTTTGTTGTTTTTTCATGGATATTTGCAAAATCTTGTGAGTTAGTGTATTCTGAAAACGGTTGTGACTTCGATGAACGCTTTGATAAATATAATGTTTTCAACACCCATCTAGCTTATATTAACCATCTAGACTTCAAAACGAACAGTGGTTTTGCAAAAATGAAAACTACCTAAAAGTGTCTAAAATCGACTGGAAATCACTAAATAAGCATTTTCAAGTTTTGTTGTTTTTTCATGGTTACTTGCAAAATCTTGTGAGTTTGTGTATTCTGAAAACGATTGTGACTTCGATGAACGCTTTGATAAATATAATGTTTTCAATACCCATCTAGCTTATATTAACCATCTAGACTTCAAAACGAACAGTGGTTTTGCAAAAATGAAAACTACCTAAAAGTGTCTAAAATCGACTGGAAATCACGAAATAAGCATTTTCAAGTTTTGTTGATTTTTCATGGTTATTTGCAAAATCTTGTGAGTTTGTGTTTTCTGAAAACGGTTGTGACTTCGATGAACGCTTTGATAAATATAATGTTTTCAACACCCATCTAGCTAATATTAACCATCTAGACTTCAAAACGAACAGTGGTTTTGCAAAAATGAAAACTACCTAAAAGTGTCTAAAATCGACTGGAAATCACGAAATAAGCATTTTCAAGTTTTGTTGTTTTTTCATGGATATTTGCAAAATCTTGTGAGTTAGTGTATTCTGAAAACGGTTGTGACTTCGATGAACGCTTTGATAAATATAATGTTTTCAACACCCATCTAGCTTATATTAACCATCTAGACTTCAAAACGAACAGTGGTTTTGCAAAAATGAAAACTACCTAAAAGTGTCTAAAATCGACTGGAAATCACTAAATAAGCATTTTCAAGTTTTGTTGTTTTTTCATGGTTACTTGCAAAATCTTGTGAGTTTGTGTATTCTGAAAACGGTTGTGACTTCGATGAACGCTTTGATAAATATAATGTTTTCAATACCCATCTAGCTTATATTAACCATCTAGACTTCAAAACGAACAGTGGTTTTGCAAAAATGAAAACTACCTAAAAGTGTCTAAAATCGACTGGAAATCACGAAATAAGCATTTTCAAGTTTTGTTGATTTTTCATGGTTATTTGCAAAATCTTGTGAGTTTGTGTTTTCTGAAAACGGTTGTGACTTCGATGAACGCTTTGATAAATATAATGTTTTCAACACCCATCTAGCTAATATTAACCATCTAGACTTCAAAACGAACAGTGGTTTTGCAAAAATGAAAACTACCTAAAAGTGTCTAAAATCGACTGGAAATCACTAAATAAGCATTTTCAAGTTTTGTTGTTTTTTCATGGTTATTTGCAAAATCTTGTGAGTTTGTGTTTTCTGAAAACGGTTGTGACTTCGATGAACGCTTTGATAAATATAATGTTTTCAACACCCATCTAGCTTATATTAACCGTCTAGACTTCAAAACGAACAGTGGTTTTGCAAAAATGAAAACTACCTAAAAGTGTCTAAAATCGACTGGAAATCACTAAATAAGCATTTTCAAGTTTTGTTGTTTTTTCATGGTTATTTGCAAAATTTTGTGAGTTTGTGTTTTCTGAAAACGGTTGTGACTTCGATGAACGCTTTGATAAATATAATGTTTTCAACACCCATCTAGCTTATATTAACCATCTAGACTTCAAAACGAACAGTGGTTTTGCAAAAATGAAAACTACCTAAAAGTGTCTAAAATCGACTGGAAATCACTAAATAAGCATTTTGAAGTTTTGTTGTTTTTTCATGGTTATTTGCCAAATGTTGTGAGTTAGTGTATTCTGAAAACGGTTGTGACTTCGATGAACGCTTTGATAAATATAATGTTTTCAATACCCATCTAGCTTATATTAACCATCTAGACTTCAAAACGAACAGTGGTTTTGCAAAAATGAAAACTACCTAAAAGTGTCTAAAATTGACTGGAAATCACTAAATAAGCATTTTCAAGTTTTGTTGTTTTTTCATGGTTATTTGCAAAATCTTGTGAGTTTGTGTTTTCTGAAAACGGTTGTGACTTCGATGAACGCTTTGATAAATATAATGTTTTCAACACCCATCTAGCTTATATTAACCGTCTAGACTTCAAAACGAACAGTGGTTTTGCAAAAATGAAAACTACCTAAAAGTGTCTAAAATCGACTGGAAATCACTAAATAAGCATTTTCAAGTTTTGTTGTTTTTTCATGGTTATTTGCAAAATTTTGTGAGTTTGTGTTTTCTGAAAACGGTTGTGACTTCGATGAACGCTTTGATAAATATAATGTTTTCAATACCCATCTAGCTTATATTAACCATCTAGACTTCAAAATGAACAGTGGTTTTGCAAAAATGAAAACTACCTAAAAGTGTCTAAAATCGACTGGAAATCACTAAATAAGCATTTTGAAGTTTTGTTGTTTTTTCATGGTTATTTGCCAAATGTTGTGAGTTAGTGTATTCTGAAAACGGTTGTGACTTCGATGAACGCTTTGATAAATATAATGTTTTCAATACCCATCTAGCTTATATTAACCATCTAGACTTCAAAACGAACAGTGGTTTTGCAAAAATGAAAACTACCTAAAAGTGTCTAAAATTGACTGGAAATCACTAAATAAGCATTTTCAAGTTTTGTTGTTTTTTCATGGTTATTTGCAAAATCTTGTGAGTTTGTGTTTTCTGAAAACGGTTGTGACTTCGATGAACGCTTTGATAAATATAATGTTTTCAACACCCATCTAGCTTATATTAACCATCTAGACTTCAAAACGAACAGTGGTTTTGCAAAAATGAAAACTACCTAAAAGTGTCTAAAATCGACTGGAAATCACGAAATAAGCATTTTCAAGTTTTGTTGTCTTTTCATGGCTATTTGCAAAATTTTGTGAGTTAGTGTATTCTGAAAACGGTTGTGACTTCGATGATCGCTTTGATAAATATAATGTTTTCAATACCCATCTAGCTTATATTAACCATCTAGACTTCAAAACGAACAGTGGTTTTGCAAAAATGAAAACTACCTAAAAGTGTCTAAAATCGACTGGAAATCACGAAATAAGCATTTTCAAGTTTTGTTGTTTTTTCATGGTTATTTGCCAAATGTTGTGAGTTTGTGTTTTCTGAAAACGGTTGTGACTTCGATGAACGCTTTGATAAATATAATGTTTTCAACACCCATCTAGCTTATATTAACCATCTAGACTTCAAAACGAACAGTGGTTTTCCAAAAATGAAAACTACCTAAAAGTGTCTAAAATCGACTGGAAATCACGAAATAAGCATTTTCAAGTTTTGTTGTTTTTTCATGGATATTTGCAAAATCTTGTGAGTTAGTGTATTCTGAAAACGGTTGTGACTTCGATGAACGCTTTGATAAATATAATGTTTTCAACACCCATCTAGCTTATATTAACCATCTAGACTTCAAAACGAACAGTGGTTTTGCAAAAATGAAAACTACCTAAAAGTGTCTAAAATCGACTGGAAATCACTAAATAAGCATTTTCAAGTTTTGTTGTTTTTTCATGGTTACTTGCAAAATCTTGTGAGTTTGTGTATTCTGAAAACGGTTGTGACTTCGATGAACGCTTTGATAAATATAATGTTTTCAATACCCATCTAGCTTATATTAACCATCTAGACTTCAAAACGAACAGTGGTTTTGCAAAAATGAAAACTACCTAAAAGTGTCTAAAATCGACTGGAAATCACTAAATAAGCATTTTGAAGTTTTGTTGTTTTTTCATGGTTATTTGCCAAATGTTGTGAGTTAGTGTATTCTGAAAACGGTTGTGACTTCGATGAACGCTTTGATAAATATAATGTTTTCAACACCCATCTAGCTAATATTAACCATCTAGACTTCAAAACGAACAGTGGTTTTGCAAAAATGAAAACTACCTAAAAGTGTCTAAAATCGACTGGAAATCACGAAATAAGCATTTTCAAGTTTTGTTGTCTTTTCATGGCTATTTGCAAAATTTTGTGAGTTAGTGTATTCTGAAAACGGTTGTGACTTCGATGAACGCTTTGATAAATATAATGTTTTCAATACCCATCTAGCTTATATTAACCATCTAGACTTCAAAACGAACAGTGGTTTTGCAAAAATGAAAACTACCTAAAAGTGTCTAAAATCGACTGGAAATCACGAAATAAGCATTTTCAAGTTTTGTTGTTTTTTCATGGTTATTTGCCAAATGTTGTGAGTTTGTGTTTTCTGAAAACGGTTGTGACTTCGATGAACGCTTTGATAAATATAATGTTTTCAACACCCATCTAGCTTATATTAACCATCTAGACTTCAAAACGAACAGTGGTTTTCCAAAAATGAAAACTACCTAAAAGTGTCTAAAATCGACTGGAAATCACTAAATAAGCATTTTGAAGTTTTGTTGTTTTTTCATGGTTATTTGCCAAATGTTGTGAGTTAGTGTATTCTGAAAACGGTTGTGACTTCGATGAACGCTTTGATAAATATAATGTTTTCAACACCCATCTAGCTTATATTAACCATCTAGACTTCAAAACGAACAGTGGTTTTGCAAAAATGAAAACTACCTAAAAGTGTCTAAAATCGACTGGAAATCACGAAATAAGCATTTTGAAGTTTTGTTGATTTTTCATGGTTATTTGCAAAATCTTGTGAGTTTGTGTTTTCTGAAAACGGTTGTGACTTCGATGAACGCTTTGATAAATATAATGTTTTCAACACCCATCTAGCTTATATTAACCATCTAGACTTCAAAACGAACAGTGGTTTTGCAAAAATGAAAACTACCTAAAAGTGTCTAAAATCGACTGGAAATCACGAAATAAGCATTTTCAAGTTTTGTTGTCTTTTCATGGCTATTTGCAAAATTTTGTGAGTTAGTGTATTCTGAAAACGGTTGTGACTTCGATGAACGCTTTGATAAATATAATGTTTTCAATACCCATCTAGCTTATATTAACCATCTAGACTTCAAAACGAACAGTGGTTTTGCAAAAATGAAAACTACCTAAAAGTGTCTAAAATCGACTGGAAATCACTAAATAAGCATTTTCAAGTTTTGTTGTTTTTTCATGGTTATTTGCAAAATTTTGTGAGTTTGTGTTTTCTGAAAACGGTTGTGACTTCGATGAACGCTTTGATAAATATAATGTTTTCAACACCCATCTAGCTTATATTAACCATCTAGACTTCAAAACGAACAGTGGTTTTGCAAAAATGAAAACTACCTAAAAGTGTCTAAAATCGACTGGAAATCACGAAATAAGCATTTTCAAGTTTTGTTGTTTTTTCATGGTTATTTGCAAAATTTTGTGAGTTATTTTTTTCTGAAAACGGTTGTGACTTCGATGAACGCTTTGATAAATATAATGTTTTCAATACACATCTAGCTTATATTAACCATCTAGACTTCAAAATGAACAGTGGTTTTGCAAAAATGAAAACTACCTAAAAGTGTCTAAAATCGACTGGAAATCACTAAATAAGCATTTTGAAGTTTTGTTGTTTTTTCATGGTTATTTGCCAAATGTTGTGAGTTAGTGTATTCTGAAAACGGTTGTGACTTCGATGAACGCTTTGATAAATATAATGTTTTCAATACCCATCTAGCTTATATTAACCATCTAGACTTCAAAACGAACAGTGGTTTTGCAAAAATGAAAACTACCTAAAAGTGTCTAAAATTGACTGGAAATCACTAAATAAGCATTTTCAAGTTTTGTTGTTTTTACATGGTTATTTGCAAAATATTGTGAGTTTGTGTTTTCTGAAAACGGTTGTGACTTCGATGAACGCTTTGATAAATATAATGTTTTCAACACCCATCTAGCTTATATTAACCATCTAGACTTCAAAACGAACAGTGGTTTTGCAAAAATGAAAACTACCTAAAAGTGTCTAAAATCGACTGGAAATCACGAAATAAGCATTTTCAAGTTTTGTTGTTTTTTCATGGTTATTTGCAAAATCTTGTGAGTTTGTGTTTTCTGAAAACGGTTGTGACTTCGATGAACGCTTTGATAAATATAATGTTTTCAACACCCATCTAGCTTATATTAACCATCTAGACTTCAAAACGAACAGTGGTTTTGCAAAAATGAAAACTACCTAAAAGTGTCTAAAATCGACTGGAAATCACTAAATAAGCATTTTCAAGTTTTGTTGTTTTTTCATGGTTACTTGCAAAATCTTGTGAGTTTGTGTATTCTGAAAACGGTTGTGACTTCGATGAACGCTTTGATAAATATAATGTTTTCAATACCCATCTAGCTTATATTAGCCATCTAGACTTCAAAACGAACAGTGGTTTTGCAAAAATGAAAACTACCTAAAAGTGTCTAAAATCGACTGGAAATCACTAAATAAGCATTTTGAAGTTTTGTTGTTTTTTCATGGTTATTTGCCAAATGTTGTGAGTTAGTGTATTCTGAAAACGGTTGTGACTTCGATGAACGCTTTGATAAATATAATGTTTTCAACACCCATCTAGCTTATATTAACCATCTAGACTTCAAAACGAACAGTGGTTTTGCAAAAATGAAAACTACCTAAAAGTGTCTAAAATCGACTGGAAATCACGAAATAAGCATTTTCAAGTTTTGTTGATTTTTCATGGTTATTTGCAAAATCTTGTGAGTTTGTGTTTTCTGAAAACGGTTGTGACTTCGATGAACGCTTTGATAAATATAATGTTTTCAACACCCATCTAGCTTATATTAACCATCTAGACTTCAAAACGAACAGTGGTCTTCCAAAAATGAAAACTACCTAAAAGTGTCTAAAATCGACTGGAAATCACTAAATAAGCATTTTCAAGTTTTGTTGTTTTTTCATGGTTATTTGCAAAATCTTGTGAGTTTGTGTTTTCTGAAAACGGTTGTGACTTCGATGAACGCTTTGATAAATATAATGTTTTCAACACCCATCTAGCTTATATTAACCATCTAGACTTCAAAACGAACAGTGGTTTTGCAAAAATGAAAACTACCTAAAAGTGTCTAAAATCGACTGGAAATCACGAAATAAGCATTTTCAAGTTTTGTTGTCTTTTCATGGCTATTTGCAAAATTTTGTGAGTTAGTGTATTCTGAAAACGGTTGTGACTTCGATGAACGCTTTGATAAATATAATGTTTTCAATACCCATCTAGCTTATATTAACCATCTAGACTTCAAAACGAACAGTGGTTTTGCAAAAATGAAAACTACCTAAAAGTGTCTAAAATCGACTGGAAATCACGAAATAAGCATTTTCAAGTTTTGTTGTTTTTTCATGGTTATTTGCCAAATGTTGTGAGTTTGTGTTTTCTGAAAACGGTTGTGACTTCGATGAACGCTTTGATAAATATAATGTTTTCAACACCCATCTAGCTTATATTAACCATCTAGACTTCAAAACGAACAGTGGTTTTCCAAAAATGAAAACTACCTAAAAGTGTCTAAAATCGACTGGAAATCACGAAATAAGCATTTTCAAGTTTTGCTGTTTTTTCATGGTTATTTGCCAAATGTTGTGAGTTAGTGTATTCTGAAAACGGTTGTGACTTCGATGAACGCTTTGATAAATATAATGTTTTCAACACCCATCTAGCTTATATTAACCATCTAGACTTCAAAACGAACAGTGGTTTTGCAAAAATGAAAACTACCTAAAAGTGTCTAAAATCGACTGGAAATCACGAAATAAGCATTTTGAAGTTTTGTTGATTTTTCATGGTTATTTGCAAAATCTTGTGAGTTTGTGTTTTCTGAAAACGGTTGTGACTTCGATGAACGCTTTGATAAATATAATGTTTTCAACACCCATCTAGCTTATATTAACCATCTAGACTTCAAAACGAACAGTGGTTTTGCAAAAATGAAAACTACCTAAAAGTGTCTAAAATCGACTGGAAATCACGAAATAAGCATTTTCAAGTTTTGTTGTCTTTTCATGGCTATTTGCAAAATTTTGTGAGTTAGTGTATTCTGAAAACGGTTGTGACTTCGATGAACGCTTTGATAAATATAATGTTTTCAATACCCATCTAGCTTATATTAACCATCTAGACTTCAAAACGAACAGTGGTTTTGCAAAAATGAAAACTACCTAAAAGTGTCTAAAATCGACTGGAAATCACTAAATAAGCATTTTCAAGTTTTGTTGTTTTTTCATGGTTATTTGCAAAATTTTGTGAGTTTGTGTTTTCTGAAAACGGTTGTGACTTCGATGAACGCTTTGATAAATATAATGTTTTCAACACCCATCTAGCTTATATTAACCATCTAGACTTCAAATCGAACAGTGGTTTTGCAAAAATGAAAACTACCTAAAAGTGTCTAAAATCGACTGGAAATCACGAAATAAGCATTTTCAAGTTTTGTTGTTTTTTCATGGTTATTTGCAAAATTTTGTGAGTTATTTTTTTCTGAAAACGGTTGTGACTTCGATGAACGCTTTGATAAATATAATGTTTTCAATACACATCTAGCTTATATTAACCATCTAGACTTCAAAACGAACAGTGGTTTTGCAAAAATGAAAACTACCTAAAAGTGTCTAAAATCGACTGGAAATCACGAAATAAGCATTTTCAAGTTTTGTTGTTTTTTCATGGTTATTTGCCAAATGTTGTGAGTTTGTGTTTTCTGAAAACGGTTGTGACTTCGATGAACGCTTTGATAAATATAATGTTTTCAACACCCATCTAGCTTATATTAACCATCTAGACTTCAAAACGAACAGTGGTTTTCCAAAAATGAAAACTACCTAAAAGTGTCTAAAATCGACTGGAAATCACGAAATAAGCATTTTCAAGTTTTGTTGTTTTTTCATGGATATTTGCAAAATCTTGTGAGTTAGTGTATTCTGAAAACGGTTGTGACTTCGATGAACGCTTTGATAAATATAATGTTTTCAATACCCATCTAGCTTATATTAACCATCTAGACTTCAAAACGAACAGTGGTTTTGCAAAAATGAAAACTACCTAAAAGTGTCTAAAATTGACTGGAAATCACGAAATAAGCATTTTCAAGTTTTGTTGTTTTTTCATGGTTACTTGCAAAATCTTGTGAGTTTGTGTATTCTGAAAACGGTTGTGACTTCGATGAACGCTTTGATAAATATAATGTTTTCAATACCCATCTAGCTTATATTAACCATCTAGACTTCAAAACGAACAGTGGTTTTGCAAAAATGAAAACTACCTAAAAGTGTCTAAAATCGACTGGAAATCACTAAATAAGCATATTGAAGTTTTGTTGTTTTTTCATGGTTATTTGCCAAATGTTGTGAGTTAGTGTATTCTGAAAACGGTTGTGACTTCGATGAACGCTTTGATAAATATAATGTTTTCAATACCCATCTAGCTTATATTAACCATCTAGACTTCAAAACGAACAGTGGTTTTGCAAAAATGAAAACTACCTAAAAGTGTCTAAAATCGACTGGAAATCACGAAATAAGCATTTTCAAGTTTTGTTGTTTTTTCATGGATATTTGCAAAATCTTGTGAGTTAGTGTATTCTGAAAACGGTTGTGACTTCGATGAACGCTTTGATAAATATAATGTTTTCAACACCCATCTAGCTTATATTAACCATCTAGACTTCAAAACGAACAGTGGTTTTGCAAAAATGAAAACTACCTAAAAGTGTCTAAAATCGACTGGAAATCACTAAATAAGCATTTTCAAGTTTTGTTGTTTTTTCATGGTTACTTGCAAAATCTTGTGAGTTTGTGTATTCTGAAAACGGTTGTGACTTCGATGAACGCTTTGATAAATATAATGTTTTCAATACCCATCTAGCTTATATTAACCATCTAGACTTCAAAACGAACAGTGGTTTTGCAAAAATGAAAACTACCTAAAAGTGTCTAAAATCGACTGGAAATCACTAAATAAGCATTTTCAAGTTTTGTTGTTTTTTCATGGTTATTTGCAAAATTTTGTGAGTTTGTGTTTTCTGAAAACGGTTGTGACTTCGATGAACGCTTTGATAAATATAATGTTTTCAACACCCATCTAGCTTATATTAACCATCTAGACTTCAAAACGAACAGTGGTTTTGCAAAAATGAAAACTACCTAAAAGTGTCTAAAATCGACTGGAAATCACGAAATAAGCATTTTCAAGTTTTGTTGTTTTTTCATGGTTATTTGCAAAATTTTGTGAGTTATTTTTTTCTGAAAACGGTTGTGACTTCGATGAACGCTTTGATAAATATAATGTTTTCAATACACATCTAGCTTATATTAACCATCTAGACTTCAAAACGAACAGTGGTTTTGCAAAAATGAAAACTACCTAAAAGTGTCTAAAATCGACTGGAAATCACGAAATAAGCATTTTCAAGTTTTGTTGTTTTTTCATGGTTATTTGCCAAATGTTGTGAGTTTGTGTTTTCTGAAAACGGTTGTGACTTCGATGAACGCTTTGATAAATATAATGTTTTCAACACCCATCTAGCTTATATTAACCATCTAGACTTCAAAACGAACAGTGGTTTTCCAAAAATGAAAACTACCTAAAAGTGTCTAAAATCGACTGGAAATCACGAAATAAGCATTTTCAAGTTTTGTTGTTTTTTCATGGATATTTGCAAAATCTTGTGAGTTAGTGTATTCTGAAAACGGTTGTGACTTCGATGAACGCTTTGATAAATATAATGTTTTCAATACCCATCTAGCTTATATTAACCATCTAGACTTCAAAACGAACAGTGGTTTTGCAAAAATGAAAACTACCTAAAAGTGTCTAAAATTGACTGGAAATCACGAAATAAGCATTTTCAAGTTTTGTTGTTTTTTCATGGTTACTTGCAAAATCTTGTGAGTTTGTGTATTCTGAAAACGGTTGTGACTTCGATGAACGCTTTGATAAATATAATGTTTTCAATACCCATCTAGCTTATATTAACCATCTAGACTTCAAAACGAACAGTGGTTTTGCAAAAATGAAAACTACCTAAAAGTGTCTAAAATCGACTGGAAATCACTAAATAAGCATTTTGAAGTTTTGTTGTTTTTTCATGGTTATTTGCCAAATGTTGTGAGTTAGTGTATTCTGAAAACGGTTGTGACTTCGATGAACGCTTTGATAAATATAATGTTTTCAACACCCATCTAGCTTATATTAACCATCTAGACTTCAAAACGAACAGTGGTTTTGCAAAAATGAAAACTACCTAAAAGTGTCTAAAATCGACTGGAAATCACGAAATAAGCATTTTCAAGTTTTGTTGTTTTTTCATGGTTATTTGCAAAATTTTGTGAGTTATTTTTTTCTGAAAACGGTTGTGACTTCGATGAACGCTTTGATAAATATAATGTTTTCAATACACATCTAGCTTATATTAACCATCTAGACTTCAAAACGAACAGTGGTTTTGCAAAAATGAAAACTACCTAAAAGTGTCTAAAATCGACTGGAAATCACGAAATAAGCATTTTCAAGTTTTGTTGTTTTTTCATGGTTATTTGCCAAATGTTGTGAGTTTGTGTTTTCTGAAAACGGTTGTGACTTCGATGAACGCTTTGATAAATATAATGTTTTCAACACCCATCTAGCTTATATTAACCATCTAGACTTCAAAACGAACAGTGGTTTTCCAAAAATGAAAACTACCTAAAAGTGTCTAAAATCGACTGGAAATCACGAAATAAGCATTTTCAAGTTTTGTTGTTTTTTCATGGATATTTGCAAAATCTTGTGAGTTAGTGTATTCTGAAAACGGTTGTGACTTCGATGAACGCTTTGATAAATATAATGTTTTCAATACCCATCTAGCTTATATTAACCATCTAGACTTCAAAACGAACAGTGGTTTTGCAAAAATGAAAACTACCTAAAAGTGTCTAAAATTGACTGGAAATCACGAAATAAGCATTTTCAAGTTTTGTTGTTTTTTCATGGTTACTTGCAAAATCTTGTGAGTTTGTGTATTCTGAAAACGGTTGTGACTTCGATGAACGCTTTGATAAATATAATGTTTTCAATACCCATCTAGCTTATATTAACCATCTAGACTTCAAAACGAACAGTGGTTTTGCAAAAATGAAAACTACCTAAAAGTGTCTAAAATCGACTGGAAATCACTAAATAAGCATTTTGAAGTTTTGTTGTTTTTTCATGGTTATTTGCCAAATGTTGTGAGTTAGTGTATTCTGAAAACGGTTGTGACTTCGATGAACGCTTTGATAAATATAATGTTTTCAATACCCATCTAGCTTATATTAACCATCTAGACTTCAAAACGAACAGTGGTTTTGCAAAAATGAAAACTACCTAAAAGTGTCTAAAATTGACTGGAAATCACGAAATAAGCATTTTCAAGTTTTGTTGTTTTTTCATGGTTATTTGCCAAATGTTGTGAGTTTGTGTTTTCTGAAAACGGTTGTGACTTCGATGAACGCTTTGATAAATATAATGTTTTCAACACCCATCTAGCTTATATTAACCATCTAGACTTCAAAACGAACAGTGGTTTTGCAAAAATGAAAACTACCTAAAAGTGTCTAAAATCGACTGGAAATCACGAAATAAGCATTTTCAAGTTTTGTTGTCTTTTCATGGCTATTTGCCAAATGTTGTGAGTTTGTGTTTTCTGAAAACGGTTGTGACTTCGATGAACGCTTTGATAAATATAATGTTTTCAACACCCATCTAGCTTATATTAACCATCTAGACTTCAAAACGAACAGTGGTTTTGCAAAAATGAAAACTACCTAAAAGTGTCTAAAATCGACTGGAAATCACGAAATAAGCATTTTCAAGTTTTGTTGTTTTTTCATGGATATTTGCAAAATCTTGTGAGTTAGTGTATTCTGAAAACGGTTGTGACTTCGATGAACGCTTTGATAAATATAATGTTTTCAACACCCATCTAGCTTATATTAACCATCTAGACTTCAAAACGAACAGTGGTTTTGCAAAAATGAAAACTACCTAAAAGTGTCTAAAATCGACTGGAAATCACTAAATAAGCATTTTCAAGTTTTGTTGTTTTTTCATGGTTACTTGCAAAATCTTGTGAGTTTGTGTATTCTGAAAACGGTTGTGACTTCGATGAACGCTTTGATAAATATAATGTTTTCAATACCCATCTAGCTTATATTAGCCATCTAGACTTCAAAACGAACAGTGGTTTTGCAAAAATGAAAACTACCTAAAAGTGTCTAAAATCGACTGGAAATCACTAAATAAGCATTTTGAAGTTTTGTTGTTTTTTCATGGTTATTTGCCAAATGTTGTGAGTTAGTGTATTCTGAAAACGGTTGTGACTTCGATGAACGCTTTGATAAATATAATGTTTTCAACACCCATCTAGCTTATATTAACCATCTAGACTTCAAAACGAACAGTGGTTTTGCAAAAATGAAAACTACCTAAAAGTGTCTAAAATCGACTGGAAATCACGAAATAAGCATTTTCAAGTTTTGTTGATTTTTCATGGTTATTTGCAAAATCTTGTGAGTTTGTGTTTTCTGAAAACGGTTGTGACTTCGATGAACGCTTTGATAAATATAATGTTTTCAACACCCATCTAGCTAATATTAACCATCTAGACTTCAAAACGAACAGTGGTTTTGCAAAAATGAAAACTACCTAAAAGTGTCTAAAATCGACTGGAAATCACGAAATAAGCATTTTCAAGTTTTGTTGTCTTTTCATGGCTATTTGCAAAATTTTGTGAGTTAGTGTATTCTGAAAACGGTTGTGACTTCGATGAACGCTTTGATAAATATAATGTTTTCAATACCCATCTAGCTTATATTAACCATCTAGACTTCAAAACGAACAGTGGTTTTGCAAAAATGAAAACTACCTAAAAGTGTCTAAAATCGACTGGAAATCACTAAATAAGCATTTTCAAGTTTTGTTGTTTTTTCATGGTTATTTGCAAAATCTTGTGAGTTTGTGTTTTCTGAAAACGGTTGTGACTTCGATGAACGCTTTGATAAATATAATGTTTTCAACACCCATCTAGCTTATATTAACCGTCTAGACTTCAAAACGAACAGTGGTTTTGCAAAAATGAAAACTACCTAAAAGTGTCTAAAATCGACTGGAAATCACTAAATAAGCATTTTCAAGTTTTGTTGTTTTTTCATGGTTATTTGCAAAATTTTGTGAGTTAGTGTATTCTGAAAACGGTTGTGACTTCGATGAACGCTTTGATAAATATAATGTTTTCAATACCCATCTAGCTTATATTAACCATCTAGACTTCAAAACGAACAGTGGTTTTGCAAAAATGAAAACTACCTAAAAGTGTCTAAAATTGACTGGAAATCACTAAATAAGCATTTTCAAGTTTTGTTGTTTTTTCATGGTTATTTGCAAAATCTTGTGAGTTTGTGTTTTCTGAAAACGGTTGTGACTTCGATGAACGCTTTGATAAATATAATGTTTTCAACACCCATCTAGCTTATATTAACCATCTAGACTTCAAAACGAACAGTGGTTTTGCAAAAATGAAAACTACCTAAAAGTGTCTAAAATCGACTGGAAATCACGAAATAAGCATTTTCAAGTTTTGTTGTTTATTCATGGTTATTTGCCAAATGTTGTGAGTTTGTGTATTCTGAAAACGGTTGTGACTTCGATGAACGCTTTGATAAATATAATGTTTTCAATACCCATCTAGCTTATATTAACCATCTAGACTTCAAAACGAACAGTGGTTTTGCAAAAATGAAAACTACCTAAAAGTGTCTAAAATCGACTGGAAATCACGAAATAAGCATTTTCAAGTTTTGTTGTTTTTTCATGGTTATTTGCCAAATGTTGTGAGTTTGTGTTTTCTGAAAACGGTTGTGACTTCGATGAACGCTTTGATAAATATAATGTTTTCAACACCCATCTAGCTTATATTAACCATCTAGACTTCAAAACGAACAGTGGTTTTCCAAAAATGAAAACTACCTAAAAGTGTCTAAAATCGACTGGAAATCACGAAATAAGCATTTTCAAGTTTTGTTGTTTTTTCATGGATATTTGCAAAATCTTGTGAGTTAGTGTATTCTGAAAACGGTTGTGACTTCGATGAACGCTTTGATAAATATAATGTTTTCAACACCCATCTAGCTTATATTAACCATCTAGACTTCAAAACGAACAGTGGTTTTGCAAAAATGAAAACTACCTAAAAGTGTCTAAAATCGACTGGAAATCACTAAATAAGCATTTTCAAGTTTTGTTGTTTTTTCATGGTTACTTGCAAAATCTTGTGAGTTTGTGTATTCTGAAAACGGTTGTGACTTCGATGAACGCTTTGATAAATATAATGTTTTCAATACCCATCTAGCTTATATTAGCCATCTAGACTTCAAAACGAACAGTGGTTTTGCAAAAATGAAAACTACCTAAAAGTGTCTAAAATCGACTGGAAATCACTAAATAAGCATTTTGAAGTTTTGTTGTTTTTTCATGGTTATTTGCCAAATGTTGTGAGTTAGTGTATTCTGAAAACGGTTGCGACTTCGATGAACGCTTTGATAAATATAATGTTTTCAACACCCATCTAGCTTATATTAACCATCTAGACTTCAAAACGAACAGTGGTTTTGCAAAAATGAAAACTACCTAAAAGTGTCTAAAATCGACTGGAAATCACGAAATAAGCATTTTCAAGTTTTGTTGATTTTTCATGGTTATTTGCAAAATCTTGTGAGTTTGTGTTTTCTGAAAACGGTTGTGACTTCGATGAACGCTTTGATAAATATAATGTTTTCAACACCCATCTAGCTAATATTAACCATCTAGACTTCAAAACGAACAGTGGTTTTGCAAAAATGAAAACTACCTAAAAGTGTCTAAAATCGACTGGAAATCACGAAATAAGCATTTTCAAGTTTTGTTGTCTTTTCATGGCTATTTGCAAAATTTTGTGAGTTAGTGTATTCTGAAAACGGTTGTGACTTCGATGAACGCTTTGATAAATATAATGTTTTCAATACCCATCTAGCTTATATTAACCATCTAGACTTCAAAACGAACAGTGGTTTTGCAAAAATGAAAACTACCTAAAAGTGTCTAAAATCGACTGGAAATCACTAAATAAGCATTTTCAAGTTTTGTTGTTTTTTCATGGTTATTTGCAAAATCTTGTGAGTTTGTGTTTTCTGAAAACGGTTGTGACTTCGATGAACGCTTTGATAAATATAATGTTTTCAACACCCATCTAGCTTATATTAACCGTCTAGACTTCAAAACGAACAGTGGTTTTGCAAAAATGAAAACTACCTAAAAGTGTCTAAAATCGACTGGAAATCACTAAATAAGCATTTTCAAGTTTTGTTGTTTTTTCATGGTTATTTGCAAAATTTTGTGAGTTAGTGTATTCTGAAAACGGTTGTGACTTCGATGAACGCTTTGATAAATATAATGTTTTCAATACCCATCTAGCTTATATTAACCATCTAGACTTCAAAACGAACAGTGGTTTTGCAAAAATGAAAACTACCTAAAAGTGTCTAAAATCGACTGGAAATCACGAAATAAGCATTTTCAAGTTTTGTTGTTTTTTCATGGTTATTTGCCAAATGTTGTGAGTTTGTGTTTTCTGAAAACGGTTGTGACTTCGATGAACGCTTTGATAAATATAATGTTTTCAACACCCATCTAGCTTATATTAACCATCTAGACTTCAAAACGAACAGTGGTTTTGCAAAAATGAAAACTACCTAAAAGTGTCTAAAATCGACTGGAAATCACGAAATAAGCATTTTCAAGTTTTGTTGTTTTTTCATGGATATTTGCAAAATCTTGTGAGTTAGTGTATTCTGAAAACGGTTGTGACTTCGATGAACGCTTTGATAAATATAATGTTTTCAACACCCATCTAGCTTATATTAACCATCTAGACTTCAAAACGAACAGTGGTTTTGCAAAAATGAAAACTACCTAAAAGTGTCTAAAATCGACTGGAAATCACTAAATAAGCATTTTCAAGTTTTGTTGTTTTTTCATGGTTACTTGCAAAATCTTGTGAGTTTGTGTATTCTGAAAACGGTTGTGACTTCGATGAACGCTTTGATAAATATAATGTTTTCAATACCCATCTAGCTTATATTAACCATCTAGACTTCAAAACGAACAGTGGTTTTGCAAAAATGAAAACTACCTAAAAGTGTCTAAAATCGACTGGAAATCACTAAATAAGCATTTTCAAGTTTTGTTGTTTTTTCATGGTTATTTGCAAAATCTTGTGAGTTTGTGTTTTCTGAAAACGGTTGTGACTTCGATGAACGCTTTGATAAATATAATGTTTTCAACACCCATCTAGCTTATATTAACCGTCTAGACTTCAAAACGAACAGTGGTTTTGCAAAAATGAAAACTACCTAAAAGTGTCTAAAATCGACTGGAAATCACTAAATAAGCATTTTCAAGTTTTGTTGTTTTTTCATGGTTATTTGCAAAATTTTGTGAGTTTGTGTATTCTGAAAACGGTTGTGACTTCGATGAACGCTTTGATAAATATAATGTTTTCAACACCCATCTAGCTTATATTAACCATCTAGACTTCAAAACGAACAGTGGTTTTGCAAAAATGAAAACTACCTAAAAGTGTCTAAAATCGACTGGAAATCACTAAATAAGCATTTTGAAGTTTTGTTGTTTTTTCATGGTTATTTGCCAAATGTTGTGAGTTAGTGTATTCTGAAAACGGTTGTGACTTCGATGAACGCTTTGATAAATATAATGTTTTCAATACCCATCTAGCTTATATTAACCATCTAGACTTCAAAACGAACAGTGGTTTTGCAAAAATGAAAACTACCTAAAAGTGTCTAAAATTGACTGGAAATCACTAAATAAGCATTTTCAAGTTTTGTTGTTTTTTCATGGTTATTTGCAAAATCTTGTGAGTTTGTGTTTTCTGAAAACGGTTGTGACTTCGATGAACGCTTTGATAAATATAATGTTTTCAACACCCATCTAGCTTATATTAACCGTCTAGACTTCAAAACGAAGTGGTTTTGCAAAAATGAAAACTACCTAAAAGTGTCTAAAATCGACTGGAAATCACGAAATAAGCATTTTCAAGTTTTGTTGTTTTTTCATGGTTATTTGCCAAATGTTGTGAGTTTGTGTTTTCTGAAAACGGTTGTGACTTCGATGAACGCTTTGATAAATATAATGTTTTCAACACCCATCTAGCTTATATTAACCATCTAGACTTCAAAACGAACAGTGGTTTTCCAAAAATGAAAACTACCTAAAAGTGTCTAAAATCGACTGGAAATCACGAAATAAGCATTTTCAAGTTTTGTTGTTTTTTCATGGATATTTGCAAAATCTTGTGAGTTAGTGTATTCTGAAAACGGTTGTGACTTCGATGAACGCTTTGATAAATATAATGTTTTCAACACCCATCTAGCTTATATTAACCATCTAGACTTCAAAACGAACAGTGGTTTTGCAAAAATGAAAACTACCTAAAAGTGTCTAAAATCGACTGGAAATCACGAAATAAGCATTTTCAAGTTTTGTTGTTTTTTCATGGATATTTGCAAAATCTTGTGAGTTTGTGTATTCTGAAAACGGTTGTGACTTCGATGAACGCTTTGATAAATATAATGTTTTCAACACCCATCTAGCTTATATTAACCATCTAGACTTCAAAACGAACAGTGGTTTTGCAAAAATGAAAACTACCTAAAAGTGTCTAAAATCGACTGGAAATCACTAAATAAGCATTTTCAAGTTTTGTTGTTTTTTCATGGTTACTTGCAAAATCTTGTGAGTTTGTGTATTCTGAAAACGGTTGTGACTTCGATGAACGCTTTGATAAATATAATGTTTTCAATACCCATCTAGCTTATATTAGCCATCTAGACTTCAAAACGAACAGTGGTTTTGCAAAAATGAAAACTACCTAAAAGTGTCTAAAATCGACTGGAAATCACTAAATAAGCATTTTGAAGTTTTGTTGTTTTCTCATGGTTATTTGCCAAATGTTGTGAGTTAGTGTATTCTGAAAACGGTTGCGACTTCGATGAACGCTTTGATAAATATAATGTTTTCAACACCCATCTAGCTTATATTAACCATCTAGACTTCAAAACGAACAGTGGTTTTGCAAAAATGAAAACTACCTAAAAGTGTCTAAAATCGACTGGAAATCACGAAATAAGCATTTTCAAGTTTTGTTGATTTTTCATGGTTATTTGCAAAATCTTGTGAGTTTGTGTTTTCTGAAAACGGTTGTGACTTCGATGAACGCTTTGATAAATATAATGTTTTCAACACCCATCTAGCTAATATTAACCATCTAGACTTCAAAACGAACAGTGGTTTTGCAAAAATGAAAACTACCTAAAAGTGTCTAAAATCGACTGGAAATCACGAAATAAGCATTTTCAAGTTTTGTTGTCTTTTCATGGCTATTTGCAAAATTTTGTGAGTTAGTGTATTCTGAAAACGGTTGTGACTTCGATGAACGCTTTGATAAATATAATGTTTTCAATACCCATCTAGCTTATATTAACCATCTAGACTTCAAAACGAACAGTGGTTTTGCAAAAATGAAAACTACCTAAAAGTGTCTAAAATCGACTGGAAATCACTAAATAAGCATTTTCAAGTTTTGTTGTTTTTTCATGGTTATTTGCAAAATCTTGTGAGTTTGTGTTTTCTGAAAACGGTTGTGACTTCGATGAACGCTTTGATAAATATAATGTTTTCAACACCCATCTAGCTTATATTAACCGTCTAGACTTCAAAACGAACAGTGGTTTTGCAAAAATGAAAACTACCTAAAAGTGTCTAAAATCGACTGGAAATCACTAAATAAGCATTTTCAAGTTTTGTTGTTTTTTCATGGTTATTTGCAAAATTTTGTGAGTTAGTGTATTCTGAAAACGGTTGTGACTTCGATGAACGCTTTGATAAATATAATGTTTTCAATACCCATCTAGCTTATATTAACCATCTAGACTTCAAAACGAACAGTGGTTTTGCAAAAATGAAAACTACCTAAAAGTGTCTAAAATCGACTGGAAATCACGAAATAAGCATTTTCAAGTTTTGTTGTTTTTTCATGGTTATTTGCCAAATGTTGTGAGTTTGTGTTTTCTGAAAACGGTTGTGACTTCGATGAACGCTTTGATAAATATAATGTTTTCAACACCCATCTAGCTTATATTAACCATCTAGACTTCAAAACGAACAGTGGTTTTGCAAAAATGAAAACTACCTAAAAGTGTCTAAAATCGACTGGAAATCACGAAATAAGCATTTTCAAGTTTTGTTGTTTTTTCATGGATATTTGCAAAATCTTGTGAGTTAGTGTATTCTGAAAACGGTTGTGACTTCGATGAACGCTTTGATAAATATAATGTTTTCAACACCCATCTAGCTTATATTAACCATCTAGACTTCAAAACGAACAGTGGTTTTCCAAAAATGAAAACTACCTAAAAGTGTCTAAAATCGACTGGAAATCACTAAATAAGCATTTTCAAGTTTTGTTGTTTTTTCATGGTTACTTGCAAAATCTTGTGAGTTTGTGTATTCTGAAAACGGTTGTGACTTCGATGAACGCTTTGATAAATATAATGTTTTCAATACCCATCTAGCTTATATTAACCATCTAGACTTCAAAACGAACAGTGGTTTTGCAAAAATGAAAACTACCTAAAAGTGTCTAAAATCGACTGGAAATCACTAAATAAGCATTTTCAAGTTTTGTTGTTTTTTCATGGTTATTTGCAAAATCTTGTGAGTTTGTGTTTTCTGAAAACGGTTGTGACTTCGATGAACGCTTTGATAAATATAATGTTTTCAACACCCATCTAGCTTATATTAACCGTCTAGACTTCAAAACGAACAGTGGTTTTGCAAAAATGAAAACTACCTAAAAGTGTCTAAAATCGACTGGAAATCACTAAATAAGCATTTTCAAGTTTTGTTGTTTTTTCATGGTTATTTGCAAAATTTTGTGAGTTTGTGTATTCTGAAAACGGTTGTGACTTCGATGAACGCTTTGATAAATATAATGTTTTCAACACCCATCTAGCTTATATTAACCATCTAGACTTCAAAACGAACAGTGGTTTTGCAAAAATGAAAACTACCTAAAAGTGTCTAAAATCGACTGGAAATCACTAAATAAGCATTTTGAAGTTTTGTTGTTTTTTCATGGTTATTTGCCAAATGTTGTGAGTTAGTGTATTCTGAAAACGGTTGTGACTTCGATGAACGCTTTGATAAATATAATGTTTTCAATACCCATCTAGCTTATATTAACCATCTAGACTTCAAAACGAACAGTGGTTTTGCAAAAATGAAAACTACCTAAAAGTGTCTAAAATTGACTGGAAATCACTAAATAAGCATTTTCAAGTTTTGTTGTTTTTTCATGGTTATTTGCAAAATCTTGTGAGTTTGTGTTTTCTGAAAACGGTTGTGACTTCGATGAACGCTTTGATAAATATAATGTTTTCAACACCCATCTAGCTTATATTAACCGTCTAGACTTCAAAACGAACAGTGGTTTTGCAAAAATGAAAACTACCTAAAAGTGTCTAAAATCGACTGGAAATCACGAAATAAGCATTTTCAAGTTTTGTTGTTTTTTCATGGTTATTTGCAAAATTTTGTGAGTTTGTGTTTTCTGAAAACGGTTGTGACTTCGATGAACGCTTTGATAAATATAATGTTTTCAACACCCATCTAGCTTATATTAACCATCTAGACTTCAAAACGAACAGTGGTTTTGCAAAAATGAAAACTACCTAAAAGTGTCTAAAATCGACGGGAAATCACGAAATAAGCATTTTCAAGTTTTGTTGTTTTTTCATGGTTATTTGCAAAATCTTGTGAGTTTGTGTTTTCTGAAAACGGTTGTGACTTCGATGAACGCTTTGATAAATATAATGTTTTCAACACCCATCTAGCTTATATTAACCGTCTAGACTTCAAAACGAACAGTGGTTTTGCAAAAATGAAAACTACCTAAAAGTGTCTAAAATCGACTGGAAATCACTAAATAAGCATTTTCAAGTTTTGTTGTTTTTTCATGGTTATTTGCAAAATTTTGTGAGTTAGTGTATTCTGAAAACGGTTGTGACTTCGATGAACGCTTTGATAAATATAATGTTTTCAATACCCATCTAGCTTATATTAACCATCTAGACTTCAAAACGAACAGTGGTTTTGCAAAAATGAAAACTACCTAAAAGTGTCTAAAATCGACTGGAAATCACGAAATAAGCATTTTCAAGTTTTGTTGTTTTTTCATGGTTATTTGCCAAATGTTGTGAGTTTGTGTTTTCTGAAAACGGTTGTGACTTCGATGAACGCTTTGATAAATATAATGTTTTCAACACCCATCTAGCTTATATTAACCATCTAGACTTCAAAACGAACAGTGGTTTTGCAAAAATGAAAACTACCTAAAAGTGTCTAAAATCGACTGGAAATCACGAAATAAGCATTTTCAAGTTTTGTTGTTTTTTCATGGATATTTGCAAAATCTTGTGAGTTAGTGTATTCTGAAAACGGTTGTGACTTCGATGAACGCTTTGATAAATATAATGTTTTCAACACCCATCTAGCTTATATTAACCATCTAGACTTCAAAACGAACAGTGGTTTTGCAAAAATGAAAACTACCTAAAAGTGTCTAAAATCGACTGGAAATCACTAAATAAGCATTTTCAAGTTTTGTTGTTTTTTCATGGTTACTTGCAAAATCTTGTGAGTTTGTGTATTCTGAAAACGGTTGTGACTTCGATGAACGCTTTGATAAATATAATGTTTTCAATACCCATCTAGCTTATATTAACCATCTAGACTTCAAAACGAACAGTGGTTTTACAAAAATGAAAACTACCTAAAAGTGTCTAAAATCGACTGGAAATCACGAAATAAGCATTTTCAAGTTTTGTTGATTTTTCATGGTTATTTGCAAAATCTTGTGAGTTTGTGTTTTCTGAAAACGGTTGTGACTTCGATGAACGCTTTGATAAATATAATGTTTTCAACACCCATCTAGCTAATATTAACCATCTAGACTTCAAAACGAACAGTGGTTTTGCAAAAATGAAAACTACCTAAAAGTGTCTAAAATCGACTGGAAATCACTAAATAAGCATTTTCAAGTTTTGTTGTTTTTTCATGGTTACTTGCAAAATCTTGTGAGTTTGTGTATTCTGAAAACGGTTGTGACTTCGATGAACGCTTTGATAAATATAATGTTTTCAATACCCATCTAGCTTATATTAGCCATCTAGACTTCAAAACGAACAGTGGTTTTGCAAAAATGAAAACTACCTAAAAGTGTCTAAAATCGACTGGAAATCACTAAATAAGCATTTTGAAGTTTTGTTGTTTTTTCATGGTTATTTGCCAAATGTTGTGAGTTAGTGTATTCTGAAAACGGTTGTGACTTCGATGAACGCTTTGATAAATATAATGTTTTCAACACCCATCTAGCTTATATTAACCATCTAGACTTCAAAACGAACAGTGGTTTTGCAAAAATGAAAACTACCTAAAAGTGTCTAAAATCGACTGGAAATCACGAAATAAGCATTTTCAAGTTTTGTTGATTTTTCATGGTTATTTGCAAAATCTTGTGAGTTTGTGTTTTCTGAAAACGGTTGTGACTTCGATGAACGCTTTGATAAATATAATGTTTTCAACACCCATCTAGCTAATATTAACCATCTAGACTTCAAAACGAACAGTGGTTTTGCAAAAATGAAAACTACCTAAAAGTGTCTAAAATCGACTGGAAATCACGAAATATGCATTTTCAAGTTTTGTTGTCTTTTCATGGCTATTTGCAAAATTTTGTGAGTTAGTGTATTCTGAAAACGGTTGTGACTTCGATGAACGCTTTGATAAATATAATGTTTTCAATACCCATCTAGCTTATATTAACCATCTAGACTTCAAAACGAACAGTGGTTTTGCAAAAATGAAAACTACCTAAAAGTGTCTAAAATCGACTGGAAATCACTAAATAAGCATTTTCAAGTTTTGTTGTTTTTTCATGGTTATTTGCAAAATCTTGTGAGTTTGTGTTTTCTGAAAACGGTTGTGACTTCGATGAACGCTTTGATAAATATAATGTTTTCAACACCCATCTAGCTAATATTAACCATCTAGACTTCAAAACGGACAGTGGTTTTGCAAAAATGAAAACTACCTAAAAGTGTCTAAAATCGACTGGAAATCACGAAATAAGCATTTTCAAGTTTTGTTGTCTTTTCATGGCTATTTGCAAAATTTTGTGAGTTAGTGTATTCTGAAAACGGTTGTGACTTCGATGAACGCTTTGATAAATATAATGTTTTCAATACCCATCTAGCTTATATTAACCATCTAGACTTCAAAACGAACAGTGGTTTTGCAAAAATGAAAACTACCTAAAAGTGTCTAAAATCGACTGGAAATCACTAAATAAGCATTTTCAAGTTTTGTTGTTTTTTCATGGTTATTTGCAAAATCTTGTGAGTTTGTGTTTTCTGAAAACGGTTGTGACTTCGATGAACGCATTGATAAATATAATGTTTTCAACACCCATCTAGCTTATATTAACCGTCTAGACTTCAAAACGAACAGTGGTTTTGCAAAAATGAAAACTACCTAAAAGTGTCTAAAATCGACTGGAAATCACTAAATAAGCATTTTCAAGTTTTGTTGTTTTTTCATGGTTATTTGCAAAATTTTGTGAGTTTGTGTTTTCTGAAAACGGTTGTGACTTCGATGAACGCTTTGATAAATATAATGTTTTCAACACCCATCTAGCTTATATTAACCATCTAGACTTCAAAACGAACAGTGGTTTTGCAAAAATGAAAACTACCTAAAAGTGTCTAAAATCGACTGGAAATCACTAAATAAGCATTTTGAAGTTTTGTTGTTTTTTCATGGTTATTTGCCAAATGTTGTGAGTTAGTGTATTCTGAAAACGGTTGTGACTTCGATGAACGCTTTGATAAATATAATGTTTTCAATACCCATCTAGCTTATATTAACCATCTAGACTTCAAAACGAACAGTGGTTTTGCGAAAATGAAAACTACCTAAAAGTGTCTAAAATCGACTGGAAATCACGAAATAAGCATTTTCAAGTTTTGTTGTCTTTTCATGGCTATTTGCAAAATTTTGTGAGTTAGTGTATTCTGAAAACGGTTGTGACTTCGATGAACGCTTTGATAAATATAATGTTTTCAATACCCATCTAGCTTATATTAACCATCTAGACTTCAAAACGAACAGTGGTTTTGCAAAAATGAAAACTACCTAAAAGTGTCTAAAATCGACTGGAAATCACTAAATAAGCATTTTCAAGTTTTGTTGTTTTTTCATGGTTATTTGCAAAATCTTGTGAGTTTGTGTTTTCTGAAAACGGTTGTGACTTCGATGAACGCATTGATAAATATAATGTTTTCAACACCCATCTAGCTTATATTAACCGTCTAGACTTCAAAACGAACAGTGGTTTTGCAAAAATGAAAACTACCTAAAAGTGTCTAAAATCGACTGGAAATCACTAAATAAGCATTTTCAAGTTTTGTTGTTTTTTCATGGTTATTTGCAAAATTTTGTGAGTTTGTGTTTTCTGAAAACGGTTGTGACTTCGATGAACGCTTTGATAAATATAATGTTTTCAACACCCATCTAGCTTATATTAACCATCTAGACTTCAAAACGAACAGTGGTTTTGCAAAAATGAAAACTACCTAAAAGTGTCTAAAATCGACTGGAAATCACTAAATAAGCATTTTGAAGTTTTGTTGTTTTTTCATGGTTATTTGCCAAATGTTGTGAGTTAGTGTATTCTGAAAACGGTTGTGACTTCGATGAACGCTTTGATAAATATAATGTTTTCAATACCCATCTAGCTTATATTAACCATCTAGACTTCAAAACGAACAGTGGTTTTGCAAAAATGAAAACTACCTAAAAGTGTCTAAAATTGACTGGAAATCACTAAATAAGCATTTTCAAGTTTTGTTGTTTTTTCATGGTTATTTGCAAAATTTTGTGAGTTTGTGTTTTCTGAAAACGGTTGTGACTTCGATGAACGCTTTGATAAATATAATGTTTTCAACACCCATCTAGCTTATATTAACCATCTAGACTTCAAAACGAACAGTGGTTTTGCAAAAATGAAAACTACCTAAAAGTGTCTAAAATCGACGGGAAATCACGAAATAAGCATTTTCAAGTTTTGTTGTTTTTTCATGGTTATTTGCAAAATCTTGTGAGTTTGTGTTTTCTGAAAACGGTTGTGACTTCGATGAACGCTTTGATAAATATAATGTTTTCAACACCCATCTAGCTTATATTAACCATCTAGACTTCAAAACGAACAGTGGTTTTGCAAAAATGAAAACTACCTAAAAGTGTCTAAAATCGACTGGAAATCACGAAATAAGCATTTTCAAGTTTTGTTGTTTTTTCATGGATATTTGCAAAATCTTGTGAGTTAGTGTATTCTGAAAACGGTTGTGACTTCGATGAACGCTTTGATAAATATAATGTTTTCAACACCCATCTAGCTTATATTAACCATCTAGACTTCAAAACGAACAGTGGTTTTGCAAAAATGAAAACTACCTAAAAGTGTCTAAAATCGACTGGAAATCACTAAATAAGCATTTTCAAGTTTTGTTGTTTTTTCATGGTTACTTGCAAAATCTTGTGAGTTTGTGTATTCTGAAAACGGTTGTGACTTCGATGAACGCTTTGATAAATATAATGTTTTCAATACCCATCTAGCTTATATTAACCATCTAGACTTCAAAACGAACAGTGGTTTTGCAAAAATGAAAACTACCTAAAAGTGTCTAAAATCGACTGGAAATCACGAAATAAGCATTTTCAAGTTTTGTTGATTTTTCATGGTTATTTGCAAAATCTTGTGAGTTTGTGTTTTCTGAAAACGGTTGTGACTTCGATGAACGCTTTGATAAATATAATGTTTTCAACACCCATCTAGCTAATATTAACCATCTAGACTTCAAAACGAACAGTGGTTTTGCAAAAATGAAAACTACCTAAAAGTGTCTAAAATCGACTGGAAATCACGAAATAAGCAGTTTCAAGTTTTGTTGTTTTTTCATGGATATTTGCAAAATCTTGTGAGTTAGTGTATTCTGAAAACGGTTGTGACTTCGATGAACGCTTTGATAAATATAATGTTTTCAACACCCATCTAGCTTATATTAACCATCTAGACTTCAAAACGAACAGTGGTTTTGCAAAAATGAAAACTACCTAAAAGTGTCTAAAATCGACTGGAAATCACTAAATAAGCATTTTCAAGTTTTGTTGTTTTTTCATGGTTACTTGCAAAATCTTGTGAGTTTGTGTATTCTGAAAACGGTTGTGACTTCGATGAACGCTTTGATAAATATAATGTTTTCAATACCCATCTAGCTTATATTAACCATCTAGACTTCAAAACGAACAGTGGTTTTGCAAAAATGAAAACTACCTAAAAGTGTCTAAAATCGACTGGAAATCACGAAATAAGCATTTTCAAGTTTTGTTGATTTTTCATGGTTATTTGCAAAATCTTGTGAGTTTGTGTTTTCTGAAAACGGTTGTGACTTCGATGAACGCTTTGATAAATATAATGTTTTCAACACCCATCTAGCTAATATTAACCATCTAGACTTCAAAACGAACAGTGGTTTTGCAAAAATGAAAACTACCTAAAAGTGTCTAAAATCGACTGGAAATCACGAAATAAGCATTTTCAAGTTTTGTTGTCTTTTCATGGCTATTTGCAAAATTTTGTGAGTTAGTGTATTCTGAAAACGGTTGTGACTTCGATGAACGCTTTGATAAATATAATGTTTTCAACACCCATCTAGCTTATATTAACCATCTAGACTTCAAAACGAACAGTGGTTTTGCAAAAATGAAAACTACCTAAAAGTGTCTAAAATCGACTGGAAATCACGAAATAAGCATTTTCAAGTTTTGTTGATTTTTCATGGTTATTTGCAAAATCTTGTGAGTTTGTGTTTTCTGAAAACGGTTGTGACTTCGATGAACGCTTTGATAAATATAATGTTTTCAACACCCATCTAGCTAATATTAACCATCTAGACTTCAAAACGAACAGTGGTTTTGCAAAAATGAAAACTACCTAAAAGTGTCTAAAATCGACTGGAAATCACGAAATAAGCATTTTCAAGTTTTGTTGTCTTTTCATGGCTATTTGCAAAATTTTGTGAGTTAGTGTATTCTGAAAACGGTTGTGACTTCGATGAACGCTTTGATAAATATAATGTTTTCAACACCCATCTAGCTTATATTAACCATCTAGACTTCAAAACGAACAGTGGTTTTGCAAAAATGAAAACTACCTAAAAGTGTCTAAAATCGACTGGAAATCACGAAATAAGCATTTTCAAGTTTTGTTGATTTTTCATGGTTATTTGCAAAATCTTGTGAGTTTGTGTTTTCTGAAAACGGTTGTGACTTCGATGAACGCTTTGATAAATATAATGTTTTCAACACCCATCTAGCTAATATTAACCATCTAGACTTCAAAACGAACAGTGGTTTTGCAAAAATGAAAACTACCTAAAAGTGTCTAAAATCGACTGGAAATCACGAAATAAGCATTTTCAAGTTTTGTTGTCTTTTCATGGCTATTTGCAAAATTTTGTGAGTTAGTGTATTCTGAAAACGGTTGTGACTTCGATGAACGCTTTGATAAATATAATGTTTTCAATACCCATCTAGCTTATATTAACCATCTAGACTTCAAAACGAACAGTGGTTTTGCAAAAATGAAAACTACCTAAAAGTGTCTAAAATCGACTGGAAATCACTAAATAAGCATTTTCAAGTTTTGTTGTTTTTTCATGGTTATTTGCAAAATCTTGTGAGTTTGTGTTTTCTGAAAACGGTTGTGACTTCGATGAACGCTTTGATAAATATAATGTTTTCAACACCCATCTAGCTTATATTAACCGTCTAGACTTCAAAACGAACAGTGGTTTTGCAAAAATGAAAACTACCTAAAAGTGTCTAAAATCGACTGGAAATCACGAAATAAGCATTTTCAAGTTTTGTTGTTTTTTCATGGATATTTGCAAAATCTTGTGAGTTAGTGTATTCTGAAAACGGTTGTGACTTCGATGAACGCTTTGATAAATATAATGTTTTCAACACCCATCTAGCTTATATTAACCATCTAGACTTCAAAACGAACAGTGGTTTTGCAAAAATGAAAACTACCTAAAAGTGTCTAAAATCGACTGGAAATCACTAAATAAGCATTTTCAAGTTTTGTTGTTTTTTCATGGTTACTTGCAAAATCTTGTGAGTTTGTGTATTCTGAAAACGGTTGTGACTTCGATGAACGCTTTGATAAATATAATGTTTTCAATACCCATCTAGCTTATATTAACCATCTAGACTTCAAAACGAACAGTGGTTTTGCAAAAATGAAAACTACCTAAAAGTGTCTAAAATCGACTGGAAATCACGAAATAAGCATTTTCAAGTTTTGTTGATTTTTCATGGTTATTTGCAAAATCTTGTGAGTTTGTGTTTTCTGAAAACGGTTGTGACTTCGATGAACGCTTTGATAAATATAATGTTTTCAACACCCATCTAGCTAATATTAACCATCTAGACTTCAAAACGAACAGTGGTTTTGCAAAAATGAAAACTACCTAAAAGTGTCTAAAATCGACTGGAAATCACGAAATAAGCATTTTCAAGTTTTGTTGTCTTTTCATGGCTATTTGCAAAATTTTGTGAGTTAGTGTATTCTGAAAACGGTTGTGACTTCGATGAACGCTTTGATAAATATAATGTTTTCAACACCCATCTAGCTTATATTAACCATCTAGACTTCAAAACGAACAGTGGTTTTGCAAAAATGAAAACTACCTAAAAGTGTCTAAAATCGACTGGAAATCACGAAATAAGCATTTTCAAGTTTTGTTGATTTTTCATGGTTATTTGCAAAATCTTGTGAGTTTGTGTTTTCTGAAAACGGTTGTGACTTCGATGAACGCTTTGATAAATATAATGTTTTCAACACCCATCTAGCTAATATTAACCATCTAGACTTCAAAACGAACAGTGGTTTTGCAAAAATGAAAACTACCTAAAAGTGTCTAAAATCGACTGGAAATCACGAAATAAGCATTTTCAAGTTTTGTTGTCTTTTCATGGCTATTTGCAAAATTTTGTGAGTTAGTGTATTCTGAAAACGGTTGTGACTTCGATGAACGCTTTGATAAATATAATGTTTTCAATACCCATCTAGCTTATATTAACCATCTAGACTTCAAAACGAACAGTGGTTTTGCAAAAATGAAAACTACCTAAAAGTGTCTAAAATCGACTGGAAATCACTAAATAAGCATTTTCAAGTTTTGTTGTTTTTTCATGGTTATTTGCAAAATCTTGTGAGTTTGTGTTTTCTGAAAACGGTTGTGACTTCGATGAACGCTTTGATAAATATAATGTTTTCAACACCCATCTAGCTTATATTAACCGTCTAGACTTCAAAACGAACAGTGGTTTTGCAAAAATGAAAACTACCTAAAAGTGTCTAAAATCGACTGGAAATCACTAAATAAGCATTTTCAAGTTTTGTTGTTTTTTCATGGTTATTTGCAAAATTTTGTGAGTTTGTGTTTTCTGAAAACGGTTGTGACTTCGATGAACGCTTTGATAAATATAATGTTTTCAACACCCATCTAGCTTATATTAACCATCTAGACTTCAAAACGAACAGTGGTTTTGCAAAAATGAAAACTACCTAAAAGTGTCTAAAATCGACGGGAAATCACGAAATAAGCATTTTCAAGTTTTGTTGTTTTTTCATGGTTATTTGCAAAATCTTGTGAGTTTGTGTTTTCTGAAAACGGTTGTGACTTCGATGAACGCTTTGATAAATATAATGTTTTCAACACCCATCTAGCTTATATTAACCATCTAGACTTCAAAACGAACAGTGGTTTTGCAAAAATGAAAACTACCTAAAAGTGTCTAAAATCGACTGGAAATCACGAAATAAGCATTTTCAAGTTTTGTTGTTTTTTCATGGTTATTTGCCAAATGTTGTGAGTTTGTGTTTTCTGAAAACGGTTGTGACTTCGATGAACGCTTTGATAAATATAATGTTTTCAACACCCATCTAGCTTATATTAACCATCTAGACTTCAAAACGAACAGTGGTTTTGCAAAAATGAAAACTACCTAAAAGTGTCTAAAATCGACTGGAAATCACGAAATAAGCATTTTCAAGTTTTGTTGTTTTTTCATGGATATTTGCAAAATCTTGTGAGTTAGTGTATTCTGAAAACGGTTGTGACTTCGATGAACGCTTTGATAAATATAATGTTTTCAACACCCATCTAGCTTATATTAACCATCTAGACTTCAAAACGAACAGTGGTTTTGCAAAAATGAAAACTACCTAAAAGTGTCTAAAATCGACTGGAAATCACGAAATAAGCATTTTCAAGTTTTGTTGATTTTTCATGGTTATTTGCAAAATCTTGTGAGTTTGTGTTTTCTGAAAACGGTTGTGACTTCGATGAACGCTTTGATAAATATAATGTTTTCAACACCCATCTAGCTAATATTAACCATCTAGACTTCAAAACGAACAGTGGTTTTGCAAAAATGAAAACTACCTAAAAGTGTCTAAAATCGACTGGAAATCACGAAATAAGCATTTTCAAGTTTTGTTGTTTTTTCATGGATATTTGCAAAATCTTGTGAGTTAGTGTATTCTGAAAACGGTTGTGACTTCGATGAACGCTTTGATAAATATAATGTTTTCAACACCCATCTAGCTTATATTAACCATCTAGACTTCAAAACGAACAGTGGTTTTGCAAAAATGAAAACTACCTAAAAGTGTCTAAAATCGACTGGAAATCACTAAATAAGCATTTTCAAGTTTTGTTGTTTTTTCATGGTTACTTGCAAAATCTTGTGAGTTTGTGTATTCTGAAAACGGTTGTGACTTCGATGAACGCTTTGATAAATATAATGTTTTCAATACCCATCTAGCTTATATTAACCATCTAGACTTCAAAACGAACAGTGGTTTTGCAAAAATGAAAACTACCTAAAAGTGTCTAAAATCGACTGGAAATCACGAAATAAGCATTTTCAAGTTTTGTTGATTTTTCATGGTTATTTGCAAAATCTTGTGAGTTTGTGTTTTCTGAAAACGGTTGTGACTTCGATGAACGCTTTGATAAATATAATGTTTTCAACACCCATCTAGCTAATATTAACCATCTAGACTTCAAAACGAACAGTGGTTTTGCAAAAATGAAAACTACCTAAAAGTGTCTAAAATCGACTGGAAATCACGAAATAAGCATTTTCAAGTTTTGTTGTCTTTTCATGGCTATTTGCAAAATTTTGTGAGTTAGTGTATTCTGAAAACGGTTGTGACTTCGATGAACGCTTTGATAAATATAATGTTTTCAATACCCATCTAGCTTATATTAACCATCTAGACTTCAAAACGAACAGTGGTTTTGCAAAAATGAAAACTACCTAAAAGTGTCTAAAATCGACTGGAAATCACTAAATAAGCATTTTCAAGTTTTGTTGTTTTTTCATGGTTATTTGCAAAATCTTGTGAGTTTGTGTTTTCTGAAAACGGTTGTGACTTCGATGAACGCTTTGATAAATATAATGTTTTCAACACCCATCTAGCTTATATTAACCGTCTAGACTTCAAAACGAACAGTGGTTTTGCAAAAATGAAAACTACCTAAAAGTGTCTAAAATCGACTGGAAATCACTAAATAAGCATTTTCAAGTTTTGTTGTTTTTTCATGGTTATTTGCAAAATTTTGTGAGTTTGTGTTTTCTGAAAACGGTTGTGACTTCGATGAACGCTTTGATAAATATAATGTTTTCAACACCCATCTAGCTTATATTAACCATCTAGACTTCAAAACGAACAGTGGTTTTGCAAAAATGAAAACTACCTAAAAGTGTCTAAAATCGACTGGAAATCACTAAATAAGCATTTTGAAGTTTTGTTGTTTTTTCATGGTTATTTGCCAAATGTTGTGAGTTAGTGTATTCTGAAAACGGTTGTGACTTCGATGAACGCTTTGATAAATATAATGTTTTCAACACCCATCTAGCTTATATTAACCGTCTAGACTTCAAAACGAACAGTGGTTTTGCAAAAATGAAAACTACCTAAAAGTGTCTAAAATCGACTGGAAATCACTAAATAAGCATTTTCAAGTTTTGTTGTTTTTTCATGGTTATTTGCAAAATTTTGTGAGTTTGTGTTTTCTGAAAACGGTTGTGACTTCGATGAACGCTTTGATAAATATAATGTTTTCAACACCCATCTAGCTTATATTAACCATCTAGACTTCAAAACGAACAGTGGTTTTGCAAAAATGAAAACCACCTAAAAGTGTCTAAAATCGACGGGAAATCACGAAATAAGCATTTTCAAGTTTTGTTGTTTTTTCATGGTTATTTGCAAAATTTTGTGAGTTATTTTTTTCTGAAAACGGTTGTGACTTCGATGAACGCTTTGATAAATATAATGTTTTCAATACCCATCTAGCTTATATTAACCATCTAGACTTCAAAATGAACAGTGGTTTTGCAAAAATGAAAACTACCTAAAAGTGTCTAAAATCGACTGGAAATCACTAAATAAGCATTTTGAAGTTTTGTTGTTTTTTCATGGTTATTTGCCAAATGTTGTGAGTTAGTGTATTCTGAAAACGGTTGTGACTTCGATGAACGCTTTGATAAATATAATGTTTTCAATACCCATCTAGCTTATATTAACCATCTAGACTTCAAAACGAACAGTGGTTTTGCAAAAATGAAAACTACCTAAAAGTGTCTAAAATTGACTGGAAATCACTAAATAAGCATTTTCAAGTTTTGTTGTTTTTTCATGGTTATTTGCAAAATCTTGTGAGTTTGTGTTTTCTGAAAACGGTTGTGACTTCGATGAACGCTTTGATAAATATAATGTTTTCAACACCCATCTAGCTTATATTAACCATCTAGACTTCAAAACGAACAGTGGTTTTGCAAAAATGAAAACTACCTAAAAGTGTCTAAAATCGACTGGAAATCACGAAATAAGCATTTTCAAGTTTTGTTGTCTTTTCATGGCTATTTGCAAAATTTTGTGAGTTAGTGTATTCTGAAAACGGTTGTGACTTCGATGATCGCTTTGATAAATATAATGTTTTCAATACCCATCTAGCTTATATTAACCATCTAGACTTCAAAACGAACAGTGGTTTTGCAAAAATGAAAACTACCTAAAAGTGTCTAAAATCGACTGGAAATCACGAAATAAGCATTTTCAAGTTTTGTTGTTTTCTCATGGTTATTTGCCAAATGTTGTGAGTTTGTGTTTTCTGAAAACGGTTGTGACTTCGATGAACGCTTTGATAAATATAATGTTTTCAACACCCATCTAGCTTATATTAACCATCTAGACTTCAAAACGAACAGTGGTTTTCCAAAAATGAAAACTACCTAAAAGTGTCTAAAATCGACTGGAAATCACGAAATAAGCATTTTCAAGTTTTGTTGTTTTTTCATGGATATTTGCAAAATCTTGTGAGTTAGTGTATTCTGAAAACGGTTGTGACTTCGATGAACGCTTTGATAAATATAATGTTTTCAACACCCATCTAGCTTATATTAACCATCTAGACTTCAAAACGAACAGTGGTTTTGCAAAAATGAAAACTACCTAAAAGTGTCTAAAATCGACTGGAAATCACTAAATAAGCATTTTCAAGTTTTGTTGTTTTTTCATGGTTACTTGCAAAATCTTGTGAGTTTGTGTATTCTGAAAACGGTTGTGACTTCGATGAACGCTTTGATAAATATAATGTTTTCAATACCCATCTAGCTTATATTAACCATCTAGACTTCAAAACGAACAGTGGTTTTGCAAAAATGAAAACTACCTAAAAGTGTCTAAAATCGACTGGAAATCACTAAATAAGCATTTTGAAGTTTTGTTGTTTTTTCATGGTTATTTGCCAAATGTTGTGAGTTAGTGTATTCTGAAAACGGTTGTGACTTCGATGAACGCTTTGATAAATATAATGTTTTCAACACCCATCTAGCTTATATTAACCATCTAGACTTCAAAACGAACAGTGGTTTTGCAAAAATGAAAACTACCTAAAAGTGTCTAAAATCGACTGGAAATCACGAAATAAGCATTTTGAAGTTTTGTTGATTTTTCATGGTTATTTGCAGAATCTTGTGAGTTTGTGTTTTCTGAAAACGGTTGTGACTTCGATGAACGCTTTGATAAATATAATGTTTTCAACACCCATCTAGCTAATATTAACCATCTAGACTTCAAAACGAACAGTGGTTTTGCAAAAATGAAAACTACCTAAAAGTGTCTAAAATCGACTGGAAATCACGAAATAAGCATTTTCAAGTTTTGTTGTCTTTTCATGGCTATTTGCAAAATTTTGTAAGTTAGTGTATTCTGAAAACGGTTGTGACTTCGATGAACGCTTTGATAAATATAATGTTTTCAATACCCATCTAGCTTATATTAACCATCTAGACTTCAAAACGAACAGTGGTTTTGCAAAAATGAAAACTACCTAAAAGTGTCTAAAATCGACTGGAAATCACGAAATAAGCATTTTCAAGTTTTGTTGTTTTTTCATGGTTATTTGCCAAATGTTGTGAGTTTGTGTTTTCTGAAAACGGTTGTGACTTCGATGAACGCTTTGATAAATATAATGTTTTCAACACCCATCTAGCTTATATTAACCATCTAGACTTCAAAACGAACAGTGGTTTTCCAAAAATGAAAACTACCTAAAAGTGTCTAAAATCGACTGGAAATCACTAAATAAGCATTTTGAAGTTTTGTTGTTTTTTCATGGTTATTTGCCAAATGTTGTGAGTTAGTGTATTCTGAAAACGGTTGTGACTTCGATGAACGCTTTGATAAATATAATGTTTTCAACACCCATCTAGCTTATATTAACCATCTAGACTTCAAAACGAACAGTGGTTTTGCAAAAATGAAAACTACCTAAAAGTGTCTAAAATCGACTGGAAATCACGAAATAAGCATTTTGAAGTTTTGTTGATTTTTCATGGTTATTTGCAAAATCTTGTGAGTTTGTGTTTTCTGAAAACGGTTGTGACTTCGATGAACGCTTTGATAAATATAATGTTTTCAACACCCATCTAGCTTATATTAACCATCTAGACTTCAAAACGAACAGTGGTTTTGCAAAAATGAAAACTACCTAAAAGTGTCTAAAATCGACTGGAAATCACGAAATAAGCATTTTCAAGTTTTGTTGTCTTTTCATGGCTATTTGCAAAATTTTGTAAGTTAGTGTATTCTGAAAACGGTTGTGACTTCGATGAACGCTTTGATAAATATAATGTTTTCAATACCCATCTAGCTTATATTAACCATCTAGACTTCAAAACGAACAGTGGTTTTGCAAAAATGAAAACTACCTAAAAGTGTCTAAAATCGACTGGAAATCACGAAATAAGCATTTTCAAGTTTTGTTGTTTTCTCATGGTTATTTGCCAAATGTTGTGAGTTTGTGTTTTCTGAAAACGGTTGTGACTTCGATGAACGCTTTGATAAATATAATGTTTTCAACACCCATCTAGCTTATATTAACCATCTAGACTTCAAAACGAACAGTGGTTTTCCAAAAATGAAAACTACCTAAAAGTGTCTAAAATCGACTGGAAATCACGAAATAAGCATTTTCAAGTTTTGTTGTTTTTTCATGGATATTTGCAAAATCTTGTGAGTTAGTGTATTCTGAAAACGGTTGTGACTTCGATGAACGCTTTGATAAATATAATGTTTTCAACACCCATCTAGCTTATATTAACCATCTAGACTTCAAAACGAACAGTGGTTTTGCAAAAATGAAAACTACCTAAAAGTGTCTAAAATCGACTGGAAATCACTAAATAAGCATTTTCAAGTTTTGTTGTTTTTTCATGGTTACTTGCAAAATCTTGTGAGTTTGTGTATTCTGAAAACGGTTGTGACTTCGATGAACGCTTTGATAAATATAATGTTTTCAATACCCATCTAGCTTATATTAACCATCTAGACTTCAAAACGAACAGTGGTTTTGCAAAAATGAAAACTACCTAAAAGTGTCTAAAATCGACTGGAAATCACTAAATAAGCATTTTGAAGTTTTGTTGTTTTTTCATGGTTATTTGCCAAATGTTGTGAGTTAGTGTATTCTGAAAACGGTTGTGACTTCGATGAACGCTTTGATAAATATAATGTTTTCAACACCCATCTAGCTTATATTAACCATCTAGACTTCAAAACGAACAGTGGTTTTGCAAAAATGAAAACTACCTAAAAGTGTCTAAAATCGACTGGAAATCACGAAATAAGCATTTTGAAGTTTTGTTGATTTTTCATGGTTATTTGCAGAATCTTGTGAGTTTGTGTTTTCTGAAAACGGTTGTGACTTCGATGAACGCTTTGATAAATATAATGTTTTCAACACCCATCTAGCTAATATTAACCATCTAGACTTCAAAACGAACAGTGGTTTTGCAAAAATGAAAACTACCTAAAAGTGTCTAAAATCGACTGGAAATCACGAAATAAGCATTTTCAAGTTTTGTTGTCTTTTCATGGCTATTTGCAAAATTTTGTAAGTTAGTGTATTCTGAAAACGGTTGTGACTTCGATGAACGCTTTGATAAATATAATGTTTTCAATACCCATCTAGCTTATATTAACCATCTAGACTTCAAAACGAACAGTGGTTTTGCAAAAATGAAAACTACCTAAAAGTGTCTAAAATCGACTGGAAATCACGAAATAAGCATTTTCAAGTTTTGTTGTTTTTTCATGGTTATTTGCCAAATGTTGTGAGTTTGTGTTTTCTGAAAACGGTTGTGACTTCGATGAACGCTTTGATAAATATAATGTTTTCAACACCCATCTAGCTTATATTAACCATCTAGACTTCAAAACGAACAGTGGTTTTCCAAAAATGAAAACTACCTAAAAGTGTCTAAAATCGACTGGAAATCACTAAATAAGCATTTTGAAGTTTTGTTGTTTTTTCATGGTTATTTGCCAAATGTTGTGAGTTAGTGTATTCTGAAAACGGTTGTGACTTCGATGAACGCTTTGATAAATATAATGTTTTCAACACCCATCTAGCTTATATTAACCATCTAGACTTCAAAACGAACAGTGGTTTTGCAAAAATGAAAACTACCTAAAAGTGTCTAAAATCGACTGGAAATCACGAAATAAGCATTTTGAAGTTTTGTTGATTTTTCATGGTTATTTGCAAAATCTTGTGAGTTTGTGTTTTCTGAAAACGGTTGTGACTTCGATGAACGCTTTGATAAATATAATGTTTTCAACACCCATCTAGCTTATATTAACCATCTAGACTTCAAAACGAACAGTGGTTTTGCAAAAATGAAAACTACCTAAAAGTGTCTAAAATCGACTGGAAATCACGAAATAAGCATTTTCAAGTTTTGTTGTCTTTTCATGGCTATTTGCAAAATTTTGTAAGTTAGTGTATTCTGAAAACGGTTGTGACTTCGATGAACGCTTTGATAAATATAATGTTTTCAATACCCATCTAGCTTATATTAACCATCTAGACTTCAAAACGAACAGTGGTTTTGCAAAAATGAAAACTACCTAAAAGTGTCTAAAATCGACTGGAAATCACGAAATAAGCATTTTCAAGTTTTGTTGTTTTTTCATGGTTATTTGCCAAATGTTGTGAGTTTGTGTTTTCTGAAAACGGTTGTGACTTCGATGAACGCTTTGATAAATATAATGTTTTCAACACCCATCTAGCTTATATTAACCATCTAGACTTCAAAACGAACAGTGGTTTTCCAAAAATGAAAACTACCTAAAAGTGTCTAAAATCGACTGGAAATCACTAAATAAGCATTTTGAAGTTTTGTTGTTTTTTCATGGTTATTTGCCAAATGTTGTGAGTTAGTGTATTCTGAAAACGGTTGTGACTTCGATGAACGCTTTGATAAATATAATGTTTTCAACACCCATCTAGCTTATATTAACCATCTAGACTTCAAAACGAACAGTGGTTTTGCAAAAATGAAAACTACCTAAAAGTGTCTAAAATCGACTGGAAATCACGAAATAAGCATTTTGAAGTTTTGTTGATTTTTCATGGTTATTTGCAAAATCTTGTGAGTTTGTGTTTTCTGAAAACGGTTGTGACTTCGATGAACGCTTTGATAAATATAATGTTTTCAACACCCATCTAGCTTATATTAACCATCTAGACTTCAAAACGAACAGTGGTTTTGCAAAAATGAAAACTACCTAAAAGTGTCTAAAATCGACTGGAAATCACGAAATAAGCATTTTCAAGTTTTGTTGTCTTTTCATGGCTATTTGCAAAATTTTGTGAGTTAGTGTATTCTGAAAACGGTTGTGACTTCGATGAACGCTTTGATAAATATAATGTTTTCAATACCCATCTAGCTTATATTAACCATCTAGACTTCAAAACGAACAGTGGTTTTGCAAAAATGAAAACTACCTAAAAGTGTCTAAAATCGACTGGAAATCACTAAATAAGCATTTTCAAGTTTTGTTGTTTTTTCATGGTTATTTGCAAAATTTTGTGAGTTTGTGTTTTCTGAAAACGGTTGTGACTTCGATGAACGCTTTGATAAATATAATGTTTTCAACACCCATCTAGCTTATATTAACCATCTAGACTTCAAAACGAACAGTGGTTTTCCAAAAATGAAAACTACCTAAAAGTGTCTAAAATCGACTGGAAATCACTAAATAAGCATTTTGAAGTTTTGTTGTTTTTTCATGGTTATTTGCCAAATGTTGTGAGTTAGTGTATTCTGAAAACGGTTGTGACTTCGATGAACGCTTTGATAAATATAATGTTTTCAACACCCATCTAGCTTATATTAACCATCTAGACTTCAAAACGAACAGTGGTTTTGCAAAAATGAAAACTACCTAAAAGTGTCTAAAATCGACTGGAAATCACGAAATAAGCATTTTGAAGTTTTGTTGATTTTTCATGGTTATTTGCAAAATCTTGTGAGTTTGTGTTTTCTGAAAACGGTTGTGACTTCGATGAACGCTTTGATAAATATAATGTTTTCAACACCCATCTAGCTTATATTAACCATCTAGACTTCAAAACGAACAGTGGTTTTGCAAAAATGAAAACTACCTAAAAGTGTCTAAAATCGACTGGAAATCACGAAATAAGCATTTTCAAGTTTTGTTGTCTTTTCATGGCTATTTGCAAAATTTTGTGAGTTAGTGTATTCTGAAAACGGTTGTGACTTCGATGAACGCTTTGATAAATATAATGTTTTCAATACCCATCTAGCTTATATTAACCATCTAGACTTCAAAACGAACAGTGGTTTTGCAAAAATGAAAACTACCTAAAAGTGTCTAAAATCGACTGGAAATCACGAAATAAGCATTTTCAAGTTTTGTTGTCTTTTCATGGCTATTTGCAAAATTTTGTAAGTTAGTGTATTCTGAAAACGGTTGTGACTTCGATGAACGCTTTGATAAATATAATGTTTTCAATACCCATCTAGCTTATATTAACCATCTAGACTTCAAAACGAACAGTGGTTTTGCAAAAATGAAAACTACCTAAAAGTGTCTAAAATCGACTGGAAATCACGAAATAAGCATTTTCAAGTTTTGTTGTTTTTTCATGGTTATTTGCCAAATGTTGTGAGTTTGTGTTTTCTGAAAACGGTTGTGACTTCGATGAACGCTTTGATAAATATAATGTTTTCAACACCCATCTAGCTTATATTAACCATCTAGACTTCAAAACGAACAGTGGTTTTCCAAAAATGAAAACTACCTAAAAGTGTCTAAAATCGACTGGAAATCACTAAATAAGCATTTTGAAGTTTTGTTGTTTTTTCATGGTTATTTGCCAAATGTTGTGAGTTAGTGTATTCTGAAAACGGTTGTGACTTCGATGAACGCTTTGATAAATATAATGTTTTCAACACCCATCTAGCTTATATTAACCATCTAGACTTCAAAACGAACAGTGGTTTTGCAAAAATGAAAACTACCTAAAAGTGTCTAAAATCGACTGGAAATCACGAAATAAGCATTTTGAAGTTTTGTTGATTTTTCATGGTTATTTGCAAAATCTTGTGAGTTTGTGTTTTCTGAAAACGGTTGTGACTTCGATGAACGCTTTGATAAATATAATGTTTTCAACACCCATCTAGCTTATATTAACCATCTAGACTTCAAAACGAACAGTGGTTTTGCAAAAATGAAAACTACCTAAAAGTGTCTAAAATCGACTGGAAATCACGAAATAAGCATTTTCAAGTTTTGTTGTCTTTTCATGGCTATTTGCAAAATTTTGTGAGTTAGTGTATTCTGAAAACGGTTGTGACTTCGATGAACGCTTTGATAAATATAATGTTTTCAATACCCATCTAGCTTATATTAACCATCTAGACTTCAAAACGAACAGTGGTTTTGCAAAAATGAAAACTACCTAAAAGTGTCTAAAATCGACTGGAAATCACTAAATAAGCATTTTCAAGTTTTGTTGTTTTTTCATGGTTATTTGCAAAATTTTGTGAGTTTGTGTTTTCTGAAAACGGTTGTGACTTCGATGAACGCTTTGATAAATATAATGTTTTCAACACCCATCTAGCTTATATTAACCATCTAGACTTCAAAACGAACAGTGGTTTTCCAAAAATGAAAACTACCTAAAAGTGTCTAAAATCGACTGGAAATCACTAAATAAGCATTTTGAAGTTTTGTTGTTTTTTCATGGTTATTTGCCAAATGTTGTGAGTTAGTGTATTCTGAAAACGGTTGTGACTTCGATGAACGCTTTGATAAATATAATGTTTTCAACACCCATCTAGCTTATATTAACCATCTAGACTTCAAAACGAACAGTGGTTTTGCAAAAATGAAAACTACCTAAAAGTGTCTAAAATCGACTGGAAATCACGAAATAAGCATTTTGAAGTTTTGTTGATTTTTCATGGTTATTTGCAAAATCTTGTGAGTTTGTGTTTTCTGAAAACGGTTGTGACTTCGATGAACGCTTTGATAAATATAATGTTTTCAACACCCATCTAGCTTATATTAACCATCTAGACTTCAAAACGAACAGTGGTTTTGCAAAAATGAAAACTACCTAAAAGTGTCTAAAATCGACTGGAAATCACGAAATAAGCATTTTCAAGTTTTGTTGTCTTTTCATGGCTATTTGCAAAATTTTGTGAGTTAGTGTATTCTGAAAACGGTTGTGACTTCGATGAACGCTTTGATAAATATAATGTTTTCAATACCCATCTAGCTTATATTAACCATCTAGACTTCAAAACGAACAGTGGTTTTGCAAAAATGAAAACTACCTAAAAGTGTCTAAAATCGACTGGAAATCACTAAATAAGCATTTTCAAGTTTTGTTGTTTTTTCATGGTTATTTGCAAAATTTTGTGAGTTTGTGTTTTCTGAAAACGGTTGTGACTTCGATGAACGCTTTGATAAATATAATGTTTTCAACACCCATCTAGCTTATATTAACCATCTAGACTTCAAAACGAACAGTGGTTTTGCAAAAATGAAAACTACCTAAAAGTGTCTAAAATCGACTGGAAATCACGAAATAAGCATTTTCAAGTTTTGTTGTTTTTTCATGGTTATTTGCAAAATTTTGTGAGTTATTTTTTTCTGAAAACGGTTGTGACTTCGATGAACGCTTTGATAAATATAATGTTTTCAATACACATCTAGCTTATATTAACCATCTAGACTTCAAAATGAACAGTGGTTTTGCAAAAATGAAAACTACCTAAAAGTGTCTAAAATCGACTGGAAATCACTAAATAAGCATTTTGAAGTTTTGTTGTTTTTTCATGGTTATTTGCCAAATGTTGTGAGTTAGTGTATTCTGAAAACGGTTGTGACTTCGATGAACGCTTTGATAAATATAATGTTTTCAATACCCATCTAGCTTATATTAACCATCTAGACTTCAAAACGAACAGTGGTTTTGCAAAAATGAAAACTACCTAAAAGTGTCTAAAATTGACTGGAAATCACTAAATAAGCATTTTGAAGTTTTGTTGTTTTTTCATGGTTATTTGCAAAATCTTGTGAGTTTGTGTTTTCTGAAAACGGTTGTGACTTCGATGAACGCTTTGATAAATATAATGTTTTCAACACCCATCTAGCTTATATTAACCATCTAGACTTCAAAACGAACAGTGGTTTTGCAAAAATGAAAACTACCTAAAAGTGTCTAAAATCGACTGGAAATCACGAAATAAGCATTTTCAAGTTTTGTTGTTTTTTCATGGTTATTTGCAAAATCTTGTGAGTTTGTGTTTTCTGAAAACGGTTGTGACTTCGATGAACGCTTTGATAAATATAATGTATTCAACACCCATCTAGCTTATATTAACCATCTAGACTTCAAAACGAACAGTGGTTTTGCAAAAATGAAAACTACCTAAAAGTGTCTAAAATCGACTGGAAATCACGAAATAAGCATTTTCAAGTTTTGTTGTCTTTTCATGGCTATTTGCAAAATTTTGTGAGTTAGTGTATTCTGAAAACGGTTGTGACTTCGATGAACGCTTTGATAAATATAATGTTTTCAATACCCATCTAGCTTATATTAACCATCTAGACTTCAAAACGAACAGTGGTTTTGCAAAAATGAAAACTACCTAAAAGTGTCTAAAATCGACTGGAAATCACTAAATAAGCATTTTGAAGTTTTGTTGTTTTTTCATGGTTATTTGCCAAATGTTGTGAGTTAGTGTATTCTGAAAACGGTTGTGACTTCGATGAACGCTTTGATAAATATAATGTTTTCAACACCCATCTAGCTTATATTAACCATCTAGACTTCAAAACGAACAGTGGTTTTGCAAAAATGAAAACTACCTAAAAGTGTCTAAAATCGACTGGAAATCACGAAATAAGCATTTTCAAGTTTTGTTGATTTTTCATGGTTATTTGCAAAATCTTGTGAGTTTGTGTTTTCTGAAAACGGTTGTGACTTCGATGAACGCTTTGATAAATATAATGTTTTCAACACCCATCTAGCTTATATTAACCATCTAGACTTCAAAACGAACAGTGGTTTTGCAAAAATGAAAACTACCTAAAAGTGTCTAAAATCGACTGGAAATCACGAAATAAGCATTTTCAAGTTTTGTTGTCTTTTCATGGCTATTTGCAAAATTTTGTGAGTTAGTGTATTCTGAAAACGGTTGTGACTTCGATGAACGCTTTGATAAATATAATGTTTTCAATACCCATCTAGCTTATATTAACCATCTAGACTTCAAAACGAACAGTGGTTTTGCAAAAATGAAAACTACCTAAAAGTGTCTAAAATCGACTGGAAATCACTAAATAAGCATTTTGAAGTTTTGTTGTTTTTTCATGGTTATTTGCCAAATGTTGTGAGTTAGTGTATTCTGAAAACGGTTGTGACTTCGATGAACGCTTTGATAAATATAATGTTTTCAACACCCATCTAGCTTATATTAACCATCTAGACTTCAAAACGAACAGTGGTTTTGCAAAAATGAAAACTACCTAAAAGTGTCTAAAATCGACTGGAAATCACGAAATAAGCATTTTCAAGTTTTGTTGATTTTTCATGGTTATTTGCAAAATCTTGTGAGTTTGTGTTTTCTGAAAACGGTTGTGACTTCGATGAACGCTTTGATAAATATAATGTTTTCAACACCCATCTAGCTAATATTAACCATCTAGACTTCAAAACGAACAGTGGTTTTGCAAAAATGAAAACTACCTAAAAGTGTCTAAAATCGACTGGAAATCACGAAATAAGCATTTTCAAGTTTTGTTGTCTTTTCATGGCTATTTGCAAAATTTTGTGAGTTAGTGTATTCTGAAAACGGTTGTGACTTCGATGAACGCTTTGATAAATATAATGTTTTCAATACCCATCTAGCTTATATTAACCATCTAGACTTCAAAACGAACAGTGGTTTTGCAAAAATGAAAACTACCTAAAAGTGTCTAAAATCGACTGGAAATCACGAAATAAGCATTTTCAAGTTTTGTTGTTTTTTCATGGTTATTTGCCAAATGTTGTGAGTTAGTGTATTCTGAAAACGGTTGTGACTTCGATGAACGCTTTGATAAATATAATGTTTTCAATACCCATCTAGCTTATATTAACCATCTAGACTTCAAAACGAACAGTGGTTTTGCAAAAATGAAAACTACCTAAAAGTGTCTAAAATTGACTGGAAATCACTAAATAAGCATTTTCAAGTTTTGTTGTTTTTTCATGGTTATTTGCAAAATCCTGTGAGTTTGTGTTTTCTGAAAACGGTTGTGACTTCGATGAACGCTTTGATAAATATAATGTTTTCAACACCCATCTAGCTTATATTAACCATCTAGACTTCAAAACGAACAGTGGTTTTGCAAAAATGAAAACCACCTAAAAGTGTCTAAAATCGACGGGAAATCACGAAATAAGCATTTTCAAGTTTTGTTGTTTTTTCATGGTTATTTGCAAAATTTTGTGAGTTATTTTTTTCTGAAAACGGTTGTGACTTCGATGAACGCTTTGATAAATATAATGTTTTCAATACCCATCTAGCTTATATTAACCATCTAGACTTCAAAACGAACAGTGGTTTTGCAAAAATGAAAACTACCTAAAAGTGTCTAAAATTGACTGAAAATCACTAAATAAGCATTTTCAAGTTTTGTTGTTTTTTCATGGTTATTTGCAAAATCTTGTGAGTTTGTGTTTTCTGAAAACGGTTGTGACTTCGATGAACGCTTTGATAAATATAATGTTTTCAACACCCATCTAGCTTATATTAACCATCTAGACTTCAAAACGAACAGTGGTTTTGCAAAAATGAAAACTACCTAAAAGTGTCTAAAATCGACTGGAAATCACGAAATAAGCATTTTCAAGTTTTGTTGTCTTTTCATGGCTTTTTGCAAAATTTTGTGAGTTAGTGTATTCTGAAAACGGTTGTGACTTCGATGATCGCTTTGATAAATATAATGTTTTCAATACCCATCTAGCTTATATTAACCATCTAGACTTCAAAACGAACAGTGGTTTTGCAAAAATGAAAACTACCTAAAAGTGTCTAAAATCGACTGGAAATCACGAAATAAGCATTTTCAAGTTTTGTTGTTTTTTCATGGTTATTTGCCAAATGTTGTGAGTTATTTTTTTCTGAAAACGGTTGTGACTTCGATGAACGCTTTGATAAATATAATGTTTTCAATACCCATCTAGCTTATATTAACCATCTAGACTTCAAAACGAATAGTGGTTTTGCAAAAATGAAAACTACCTAAAAGTGTCTAAAATTGACTGGAAATCACTAAATAAGCATTTTCAAGTTTTGTTGTTTTTTCATGGTTATTTGCAAAATCTTGTGAGTTTGTGTTTTCTGAAAACGGTTGTGACTTCGATGAACGCTTTGATAAATATAATGTTTTCAACACCCATCTAGCTTATATTAACCATCTAGACTTCAAAACGAACAGTGGTTTTGCAAAAATGAAAACTACCTAAAAGTGTCTAAAATCGACTGGAAATCACGAAATAAGCATTTTCAAGTTTTGTTGTCTTTTCATGGCTATTTGCAAAATTTTGTGAGTTAGTGTATTCTGAAAACGGTTGTGACTTCGATGATCGCTTTGATAAATATAATGTTTTCAATACCCATCTAGCTTATATTAACCATCTAGACTTCAAAACGAACAGTGGTTTTGCAAAAATGAAAACTACCTAAAAGTGTCTAAAATCGACTGGAAATCACGAAATAAGCATTTTCAAGTTTTGTTGTTTTTTCATGGTTATTTGCCAAATGTTGTGAGTTTGTGTTTTCTGAAAACGGTTGTGACTTCGATGAACGCTTTGATAAATATAATGTTTTCAACACCCATCTAGCTTATATTAACCATCTAGACTTCAAAACGAACAGTGGTTTTCCAAAAATGAAAACTACCTAAAAGTGTCTAAAATCGACTGGAAATCACGAAATAAGCATTTTCAAGTTTTGTTGTTTTTTCATGGTTATTTGCAAAATCTTGTGAGTTAGTGTATTCTGAAAACGGTTGTGACTTCGATGAACGCTTTGATAAATATAATGTTTTCAACACCCATCTAGCTTATATTAACCATCTAGACTTCAAAACGAACAGTGGTTTTGCAAAAATGAAAACTACCTAAAAGTGTCTAAAATCGACTGGAAATCACTAAATAAGCATTTTCAAGTTTTGTTGTTTTTTCATGGTTACTTGCAAAATCTTGTGAGTTTGTGTATTCTGAAAACGGTTGTGACTTCGATGAACGCTTTGATAAATATAATGTTTTCAATACCCATCTAGCTTATATTAACCATCTAGACTTCAAAACGAACAGTGGTTTTCCAAAAATGAAAACTACCTGAAAGTGTCTAAAATCGACTGGAAATCACTAAATAAGCATTTTGAAGTTTTGTTGTTTTTTCATGGTTATTTGCCAAATGTTGTGAGTTAGTGTATTCTGAAAACGGTTGTGACTTCGATGAACGCTTTGATAAATATAATGTTTTCAACACCCATCTAGCTTATATTAACCATCTAGACTTCAAAACGAACAGTGGTTTTGCAAAAATGAACACTACCTAAAAGTGTCTAAAATCGACTGGAAATCACGAAATAAGCATTTTGAAGTTTTGTTGATTTTTCATGGTTATTTGCAAAATCTTGTGAGTTTGTGTTTTCTGAAAACGGTTGTGACTTCGATGAACGCTTTGATAAATATAATGTTTTCAACACCCATCTAGCTAATATTAACCATCTAGACTTCAAAACGAACAGTGGTTTTGCAAAAATGAAAACTACCTAAAAGTGTCTAAAATCGACTGGAAATCACGAAATAAGCATTTTCAAGTTTTGTTGTCTTTTCATGGCTATTTGCAAAATTTTGTGAGTTAGTGTATTCTGAAAACGGTTGTGACTTCGATGAACGCTTTGATAAATATAATGTTTTCAATACCCATCTAGCTTATATTAACCATCTAGACTTCAAAACGAACAGTGGTTTTGCAAAAATGAAAACTACCTAAAAGTGTCTAAAATCGACTGGAAATCACTAAATAAGCATTTTGAAGTTTTGTTGTTTTTTCATGGTTATTTGCCAAATGTTGTGAGTTAGTGTATTCTGAAAACGGTTGTGACTTCGATGAACGCTTTGATAAATATAATGTTTTCAACACCCATCTAGCTTATATTAACCGTCTAGACTTCAAAACGAACAGTGGTTTTGCAAAAATGAAAACTACCTAAAAGTGTCTAAAATCGACTGGAAATCACGAAATAAGCATTTTCAAGTTTTGTTGATTTTTCATGGTTATTTGCAAAATCTTGTGAGTTTGTGTTTTCTGAAAACGGTTGTGACTTCGATGAACGCTTTGATAAATATAATGTTTTCAACACCCATCTAGCTAATATTAACCATCTAGACTTCAAAACGAACAGTGGTTTTGCAAAAATGAAAACTACCTAAAAGTGTCTAAAATCGACTGGAAATCACGAAATAAGCATTTTCAAGTTTTGTTGTCTTTTCATGGCTATTTGCAAAATTTTGTGAGTTAGTGTATTCTGAAAACGGTTGTGACTTCGATGAACGCTTTGATAAATATAATGTTTTCAATACCCATCTAGCTTATATTAACCATCTAGACTTCAAAACGAACAGTGGTTTTGCAAAAATGAAAACTACCTAAAAGTGTCTAAAATCGACTGGAAATCACTAAATAAGCATTTTCAAGTTTTGTTGTTTTTTCATGGTTATTTGCAAAATCTTGTGAGTTTGTGTTTTCTGAAAACGGTTGTGACTTCGATGAACGCTTTGATAAATATAATGTTTTCAACACCCATCTAGCTTATATTAACCATCTAGACTTCAAAACGAACAGTGGTTTTGCAAAAATGAAAACTACCTAAAAGTGTCTAAAATCGACTGGAAATCACTAAATAAGCATTTTCAAGTTTTGTTGTTTTTTCATGGTTATTTGCAAAATCTTGTGAGTTTGTGTTTTCTGAAAACGGTTGTGACTTCGATGAACGCTTTGATAAATATAATGTTTTCAACACCCATCTAGCTAATATTAACCATCTAGACTTCAAAACGAACAGTGGTTTTGCAAAAATGAAAACTACCTAAAAGTGTCTAAAATCGACTGGAAATCACGAAATAAGCATTTTCAAGTTTTGTTGTCTTTTCATGGCTATTTGCAAAATTTTGTGAGTTAGTGTATTCTGAAAACGGTTGTGACTTCGATGAACGCTTTGATAAATATAATGTTTTCAATACCCATCTAGCTTATATTAACCATCTAGACTTCAAAACGAACAGTGGTTTTGCAAAAATGAAAACTACCTAAAAGTGTCTAAAATCGACTGGAAATCACTAAATAAGCATTTTGAAGTTTTGTTGTTTTTTCATGGTTATTTGCCAAATGTTGTGAGTTAGTGTATTCTGAAAACGGTTGTGACTTCGATGAACGCTTTGATAAATATAATGTTTTCAACACCCATCTAGCTTATATTAACCATCTAGACTTCAAAACGAACAGTGGTTTTGCAAAAATGAAAACTACCTAAAAGTGTCTAAAATCGACTGGAAATCACGAAATAAGCATTTTGAAGTTTTGTTGATTTTTCATGGTTATTTGCAAAATCTTGTGAGTTTGTGTTTTCTGAAAACGGTTGTGACTTCGATGAACGCTTTGATAAATATAATGTTTTCAACACCCATCTAGCTTATATTAACCATCTAGACTTCAAAACGAACAGTGGTTTTGCAAAAATGAAAACTACCTAAAAGTGTCTAAAATCGACTGGAAATCACGAAATAAGCATTTTCAAGTTTTGTCGTCTTTTCATGGCTATTTGCAAAATTTTGTGAGTTAGTGTATTCTGAAAACGGTTGTGACTTCGATGAACGCTTTGATAAATATAATGTTTTCAATACCCATCTAGCTTATATTAACCATCTAGACTTCAAAACGAACAGTGGTTTTGCAAAAATGAAAACTACCTTAAAGTGTCTAAAATCGACTGGAAATCACTAAATAAGCATTTTCAAGTTTTGTTGTTTTTTCATGGTTATTTGCAAAATTTTGTGAGTTTGTGTTTTCTGAAAACGGTTGTGACTTCGATGAACGCTTTGATAAATATAATGTTTTCAACACCCATCTAGCTTATATTAACCATCTAGACTTCAAAACGAACAGTGGTTTTGCAAAAATGAAAACTACCTAAAAGTGTCTAAAATCGACTGGAAATCACGAAATAAGCATTTTCAAGTTTTGTTGTTTTTTCATGGTTATTTGCAAAATTTTGTGAGTTATTTTTTTCTGAAAACGGTTGTGACTTCGATGAACGCTTTGATAAATATAATGTTTTCAATACACATCTAGCTTATATTAACCATCTAGACTTCAAAACGAACAGTGGTTTTGCAAAAATGAAAACTACCTAAAAGTGTCTAAAATCGACTGGAAATCACTAAATAAGCATTTTCAAGTTTTGTTGTTTTTTCATGGTTACTTGCAAAATCTTGTGAGTTTGTGTATTCTGAAAACGGTTGTGACTTCGATGAACGCTTTGATAAATATAATGTTTTCAATACCCATCTAGCTTATATTAACCATCTAGACTTCAAAACGAACAGTGGTTTTGCAAAAATGAAAACTACCTAAAAGTGTCTAAAATTGACTGGAAATCACTAAATAAGCATTTTCAAGTTTTGTTGTTTTTTCATGGTTATTTGCAAAATCTTGTGAGTTTGTGTTTTCTGAAAACGGTTGTGACTTCGATGAACGCTTTGATAAATATAATGTTTTCAACACCCATCTAGCTTATATTAACCATCTAGACTTCAAAACGAACAGTGGTTTTGCAAAAATGAAAACTACCTAAAAGTGTCTAAAATCGACTGGAAATCAAGAAATAAGCATTTTCAAGTTTTGTTGTTTTTTCATGGTTATTTGCAAAATCTTGTGAGTTTGTGTTTTCTGAAAACGGTTGTGACTTCGATGAACGCTTTGATAAATATAATGTTTTCAACACCCATCTAGCTTATATTAACCATCTAGACTTCAAAACGAACAGTGGTTTTGCAAAAATGAAAACTACCTAAAAGTGTCTAAAATCGACTGGAAATCACGAAATAAGCATTTTCAAGTTTTGTTGTCTTTTCATGGCTATTTGCAAAATTTTGTGAGTTAGTGTATTCTGAAAACGGTTGTGACTTCGATGAACGCTTTGATAAATATAATGTTTTCAATACCCATCTAGCTTATATTAACCATCTAGACTTCAAAACGAACAGTGGTTTTGCAAAAATGAAAACTACCTAAAAGTGTCTAAAATCGACTGGAAATCACTAAATAAGCATTTTGAAGTTTTGTTGTTTTTTCATGGTTATTTGCCAAATGTTGTGAGTTAGTGTATTCTGAAAACGGTTGTGACTTCGATGAACGCTTTGATAAATATAATGTTTTCAACACCCATCTAGCTTATATTAACCATCTAGACTTCAAAACGAACAGTGGTTTTGCAAAAATGAAAACTACCTAAAAGTGTCTAAAATCGACTGGAAATCACGAAATAAGCATTTTCAAGTTTTGTTGATTTTTCATGGTTATTTGCAAAATCTTGTGAGTTTGTGTTTTCTGAAAACGGTTGTGACTTCGATGAACGCTTTGATAAATATAATGTTTTCAACACCCATCTAGCTAATATTAACCATCTAGACTTCAAAACGAACAGTGGTTTTGCAAAAATGAAAACTACCTAAAAGTGTCTAAAATCGACTGGAAATCACTAAATAAGCATTTTCAAGTTTTGTTGTTTTTTCATGGTTATTTGCAAAATCTTGTGAGTTTGTGTTTTCTGAAAACGGTTGTGACTTCGATGAACGCTTTGATAAATATAATGTTTTCAACACCCATCTAGCTTATATTAACCATCTAGACTTCAAAACGAACAGTGGTTTTGCAAAAATGAAAACTACCTAAAAGTGTCTAAAATCGACTGGAAATCACGAAATAAGCATTTTCAAGTTTTGTTGTTTTTTCATGGTTATTTGCAAAATTTTGTGAGTTTGTGTTTTCTGAAAACGGTTGTGACTTCGATGAACGCTTTAATAAATATAATGTTTTCAATACCCATCTAGCTTATATTAACCATCTAGACTTCAAAACGAACAGTGGTTTTGCAAAAATGAAAACTACCTAAAAGTGTCTAAAATCGACTGGAAATCACGAAATAAGCATTTTCAAGTTTTGTTGTTTTTTCATGGTTATTTGCAAAATCTTGTGAGTTTGTGTTTTCTGAAAACGGTTGTGACTTCGATGAACGCTTTGATAAATATAATGTTTTCAATACCCATCTAGCTTATATTAACCATCTAGACTTCAAAACGAACAGTGGTTTTGCAAAAATGAAAACTACCTAAAAGTGTCTAAAATCGACTGGAAATCACGAAATAAGCATTTTCAAGTTTTGTTGTTTTTTCATGGTTATTTGCCAAATGTTGTGAGTTTGTGTTTTCTGAAAACGGTTGTGACTTCGAAGAACGCTTTGATAAATATAATGTTTTCAACACCCATCTAGCTTATATTAACCATCTAGACTTCAAAACGAACAGTGGTTTTGCAAAAATGAAAACTACCTAAAAGTGTCTAAAATTGACTGGAAATCACTAAATAAGCATTTTCAAGTTTTGTTGTCTTTTCATGGCTATTTGCAAAATTTTGTGAGTTAGTGTATTCTGAAAACGGTTGTGACTTCGATGAACGCTTTGATAAATATAATGTTTTCAATACCCATCTAGCTTATATTAACCATCTAGACTTCAAAACGAACAGTGGTTTTGCAAAAATGAAAACTACCTAAAAGTGTCTAAAATCGACTGGAAATCACGAAATAAGCATTTTGGAGTTTTGTTGTTTTTTCATGGTTATTTGCCAAATGTTGTGAGTTAGTGTATTCTGAAAACGGTTGTGACTTCGATGAACGCTTTGATAAATATAATGTTTTCAATACCCATCTAGCTTATATTAACCATCTAGACTTCAAAACGAACAGTGGTTTTGCAAAAATGAAAACTACCTAAAAGTGTCTAAAATTGACTGGAAATCACTAAATAAGCATTTTCAAGTTTTGTTGTCTTTTCATGGCTATTTGCAAAATTTTGTGAGTTAGTGTATTCTGAAAACGGTTGTGACTTCGATGAACGCTTTGATAAATATAATGTTTTCAATACCCATCTAGCTTATATTAACCATCTAGACTTCAAAACGAACAGTGGTTTTGCAAAAATGAAAACTACCTAAAAGTGTCTAAAATCGACTGGAAATCACGAAATAAGCATTTTGGAGTTTTGTTGTTTTTTCATGGTTATTTGCCAAATGTTGTGAGTTAGTGTATTCTGAAAACGGTTGTGACTTCGATGAACGCTTTGATAAATATAATGTTTTCAATACCCATCTAGCTTATATTAACCATCTAGACTTCAAAACGAACAGTGGTTTTGCAAAAATGAAAACTACCTAAAAGTGTCTAAAATCGACTGGAAATCACGAAATAAGCATTTTCAAGTTTTGTTGTTTTTTCATGGTTATTTGCCAAATGTTGTGAGTTTGTGTTTTCTGAAAACGGTTGTGACTTCGATGAACGCTTTGATAAATATAATGTTTTCAACACCCATCTAGCTTATATTAACCATCTAGACTTCAAAACGAACAGTGGTTTTGCAAAAATGAAAACTACCTAAAAGTGTCTAAAATTGACTGGAAATCACTAAATAAGCATTTTCAAGTTTTGTTGTCTTTTCATGGCTATTTGCAAAATTTTGTGAGTTAGTGTATTCTGAAAACGGTTGTGACTTCGATGAACGCTTTGATAAATATAATGTTTTCAATACCCATCTAGCTTATATTAACCATCTAGACTTCAAAACGAACAGTGGTTTTGCAAAAATGAAAACTACCTAAAAGTGTCTAAAATCGACTGGAAATCACGAAATAAGCATTTTGGAGTTTTGTTGTTTTTTCATGGTTATTTGCCAAATGTTGTGAGTTAGTGTATTCTGAAAACGGTTGTGACTTCGATGAACGCTTTGATAAATATAATGTTTTCAATACCCATCTAGCTTATATTAACCATCTAGACTTCAAAACGAACAGTGGTTTTGCAAAAATGAAAACTACCTAAAAGTGTCTAAAATTGACTGGAAATCACTAAATAAGCATTTTCAAGTTTTGTTGTTTTTTCATGGTTATTTGCAAAATCCTGTGAGTTTGTGTTTTCTGAAAACGGTTGTGACTTCGATGAACGCTTTGATAAATATAATGTTTTCAACACCCATCTAGCTTATATTAACCATCTAGACTTCAAAACGAACAGTGGTTTTGCAAAAATGAAAACTACCTAAAAGTGTCTAAAATCGACTGGAAATCACGAAATAAGCATTTTCAAGTTTTGTTGTCTTTTCATGGCTATTTGCAAAATTTTGTGAGTTAGTGTATTCTGAAAACGGTTGTGACTTCGATGAACGCTTTGATAAATATAATGTTTTCAATACCCATCTAGCTTATATTAACCATCTAGACTTCAAAACGAACAGTGGTTTTGCAAAAATGAAAACTACCTAAAAGTGTCTAAAATCGACTGGAAATCACGAAATAAGCATTTTCAAGTTTTGTTGTTTTTTCATGGTTATTTGCCAAATGTTGTGAGTTTGTGTTTTCTGAAAACGGTTGTGACTTCGATGAACGCTTTGATAAATATAATGTTTTCAACACCCATCTAGCTTATATTAACCATCTAGACTTCAAAACGAACAGTGGTTTTGCAAAAATGAAAACTACCTAAAAGTGTCTAAAATCGACTGGAAATCACGAAATAAGCATTTTCAAGTTTTGTTGTTTTTTCATGGATATTTGCAAAATCTTGTGAGTTAGTGTATTCTGAAAACGGTTGTGACTTCGATGAACGCTTTGATAAATATAATGTTTTCAATACCCATCTAGCTTATATTAACCATCTAGACTTCAAAACGAACAGTGGTTTTGCAAAAATGAAAACTACCTAAAAGTGTCTAAAATCGACTGGAAATCACGAAATAAGCATTTTGAAGTTTTGTTGTTTTTTCATGGTTATTTGCCAAATGTTGTGAGTTAGTGTATTCTGAAAACGGTTGTGACTTCGATGAACGCTTTGATAAATATAATGTTTTCAATACCCATCTAGCTTATATTAACCATCTAGACTTCAAAACGAACAGTGGTTTTGCAAAAATGAAAACTACCTAAAAGTGTCTAAAATTGACTGGAAATCACTAAATAAGCATTTTCAAGTTTTGTTGTTTTTTCATGGTTATTTGCAAAATCCTGTGAGTTTGTGTTTTCTGAAAACGGTTGTGACTTCGATGAACGCTTTGATAAATATAATGTTTTCAACACCCATCTAGCTTATATTAACCATCTAGACTTCAAAACGAACAGTGGTTTTGCAAAAATGAAAACTACCTAAAAGTGTCTAAAATCGACTGGAAATCACGAAATAAGCATTTTCAAGTTTTGTTGTCTTTTCATGGCTATTTGCCAAATGTTGTGAGTTTGTGTTTTCTGAAAACGGTTGTGACTTCGATGAACGCTTTGATAAATATAATGTTTTCAACACCCATCTAGCTTATATTAACCATCTAGACTTCAAAACGAACAGTGGTTTTGCAAAAATGAAAACTACCTAAAAGTGTCTAAAATCGACTGGAAATCACGAAATAAGCATTTTCAAGTTTTGTTGTTTTTTCATGGATATTTGCAAAATCTTGTGAGTTAGTGTATTCTGAAAACGGTTGTGACTTCGATGAACGCTTTGATAAATATAATGTTTTCAACACCCATCTAGCTTATATTAACCATCTAGACTTCAAAACGAACAGTGGTTTTGCAAAAATGAAAACTACCTAAAAGTGTCTAAAATCGACTGGAAATCACTAAATAAGCATTTTCAAGTTTTGTTGTTTTTTCATGGTTACTTGCAAAATCTTGTGAGTTTGTGTATTCTGAAAACGATTGTGACTTCGATGAACGCTTTGATAAATATAATGTTTTCAATACCCATCTAGCTTATATTAACCATCTAGACTTCAAAACGAACAGTGGTTTTGCAAAAATGAAAACTACCTAAAAGTGTCTAAAATCGACTGGAAATCACGAAATAAGCATTTTCAAGTTTTGTTGATTTTTCATGGTTATTTGCAAAATCTTGTGAGTTTGTGTTTTCTGAAAACGGTTGTGACTTCGATGAACGCTTTGATAAATATAATGTTTTCAACACCCATCTAGCTAATATTAACCATCTAGACTTCAAAACGAACAGTGGTTTTGCAAAAATGAAAACTACCTAAAAGTGTCTAAAATCGACTGGAAATCACGAAATAAGCATTTTCAAGTTTTGTTGTTTTTTCATGGATATTTGCAAAATCTTGTGAGTTAGTGTATTCTGAAAACGGTTGTGACTTCGATGAACGCTTTGATAAATATAATGTTTTCAACACCCATCTAGCTTATATTAACCATCTAGACTTCAAAACGAACAGTGGTTTTGCAAAAATGAAAACTACCTAAAAGTGTCTAAAATCGACTGGAAATCACTAAATAAGCATTTTCAAGTTTTGTTGTTTTTTCATGGTTACTTGCAAAATCTTGTGAGTTTGTGTATTCTGAAAACGGTTGTGACTTCGATGAACGCTTTGATAAATATAATGTTTTCAATACCCATCTAGCTTATATTAACCATCTAGACTTCAAAACGAACAGTGGTTTTGCAAAAATGAAAACTACCTAAAAGTGTCTAAAATCGACTGGAAATCACGAAATAAGCATTTTCAAGTTTTGTTGATTTTTCATGGTTATTTGCAAAATCTTGTGAGTTTGTGTTTTCTGAAAACGGTTGTGACTTCGATGAACGCTTTGATAAATATAATGTTTTCAACACCCATCTAGCTAATATTAACCATCTAGACTTCAAAACGAACAGTGGTTTTGCAAAAATGAAAACTACCTAAAAGTGTCTAAAATCGACTGGAAATCACTAAATAAGCATTTTCAAGTTTTGTTGTTTTTTCATGGTTATTTGCAAAATCTTGTGAGTTTGTGTTTTCTGAAAACGGTTGTGACTTCGATGAACGCTTTGATAAATATAATGTTTTCAACACCCATCTAGCTTATATTAACCGTCTAGACTTCAAAACGAACAGTGGTTTTGCAAAAATGAAAACTACCTAAAAGTGTCTAAAATCGACTGGAAATCACTAAATAAGCATTTTCAAGTTTTGTTGTTTTTTCATGGTTATTTGCAAAATTTTGTGAGTTTGTGTTTTCTGAAAACGGTTGTGACTTCGATGAACGCTTTGATAAATATAATGTTTTCAATACCCATCTAGCTTATATTAACCATCTAGACTTCAAAACGAACAGTGGTTTTGCAAAAATGAAAACTACCTAAAAGTGTCTAAAATCGACTGGAAATCACGAAATAAGCATTTTCAAGTTTTGTTGTTTTTTCATGGTTATTTGCCAAATGTTGTGAGTTTGTGTTTTCTGAAAACGGTTGTGACTTCGATGAACGCTTTGATAAATATAATGTTTTCAACACCCATCTAGCTTATATTAACCATCTAGACTTCAAAACGAACAGTGGTTTTCCAAAAATGAAAACTACCTAAAAGTGTCTAAAATCGACTGGAAATCACGAAATAAGCATTTTCAAGTTTTGTTGTTTTTTCATGGATATTTGCAAAATCTTGTGAGTTAGTGTATTCTGAAAACGGTTGTGACTTCGATGAACGCTTTGATAAATATAATGTTTTCAACACCCATCTAGCTTATATTAACCATCTAGACTTCAAAACGAACAGTGGTTTTGCAAAAATGAAAACTACCTAAAAGTGTCTAAAATCGACTGGAAATCACTAAATAAGCATTTTCAAGTTTTGTTGTTTTTTCATGGTTACTTGCAAAATCTTGTGAGTTTGTGTATTCTGAAAACGGTTGTGACTTCGATGAACGCTTTGATAAATATAATGTTTTCAATACCCATCTAGCTTATATTAACCATCTAGACTTCAAAACGAACAGTGGTTTTGCAAAAATGAAAACTACCTAAAAGTGTCTAAAATCGACTGGAAATCACTAAATAAGCATTTTCAAGTTTTGTTGTTTTTTCATGGTTATTTGCCAAATGTTGTGAGTTAGTGTATTCTGAAAACGGTTGTGACTTCGATGAACGCTTTGATAAATATAATGTTTTCAACACCCATCTAGCTAATATTAACCATCTAGACTTCAAAACGAACAGTGGTTTTGCAAAAATGAAAACTACCTAAAAGTGTCTAAAATCGACTGGAAATCACGAAATAAGCATTTTCAAGTTTTGTTGTCTTTTCATGGCTATTTGCAAAATTTTGTGAGTTAGTGTATTCTGAAAACGGTTGTGACTTCGATGAACGCTTTGATAAATATAATGTTTTCAATACCCATCTAGCTTATATTAACCATCTAGACTTCAAAACGAACAGTGGTTTTGCAAAAATGAAAACTACCTAAAAGTGTCTAAAATCGACTGGAAATCACGAAATAAGCATTTTCAAGTTTTGTTGTTTTTTCATGGTTATTTGCCAAATGTTGTGAGTTTGTGTTTTCTGAAAACGGTTGTGACTTCGATGAACGCTTTGATAAATATAATGTTTTCAACACCCATCTAGCTTATATTAACCATCTAGACTTCAAAACGAACAGTGGTTTTCCAAAAATGAAAACTACCTAAAAGTGTCTAAAATCGACTGGAAATCACTAAATAAGCATTTTGAAGTTTTGTTGTTTTTTCATGGTTATTTGCCAAATGTTGTGAGTTAGTGTATTCTGAAAACGGTTGTGACTTCGATGAACGCTTTGATAAATATAATGTTTTCAACACCCATCTAGCTTATATTAACCATCTAGACTTCAAAACGAACAGTGGTTTTGCAAAAATGAAAACTACCTAAAAGTGTCTAAAATCGACTGGAAATCACGAAATAAGCATTTTGAAGTTTTGTTGATTTTTCATGGTTATTTGCAAAATCTTGTGAGTTTGTGTTTTCTGAAAACGGTTGTGACTTCGATGAACGCTTTGATAAATATAATGTTTTCAACACCCATCTAGCTTATATTAACCATCTAGACTTCAAAACGAACAGTGGTTTTGCAAAAATGAAAACTACCTAAAAGTGTCTAAAATCGACTGGAAATCACGAAATAAGCATTTTCAAGTTTTGTTGTCTTTTCATGGCTATTTGCAAAATTTTGTGAGTTAGTGTATTCTGAAAACGGTTGTGACTTCGATGAACGCTTTGATAAATATAATGTTTTCAATACCCATCTAGCTTATATTAACCATCTAGACTTCAAAACGAACAGTGGTTTTGCAAAAATGAAAACTACCTAAAAGTGTCTAAAATCGACTGGAAATCACTAAATAAGCATTTTCAAGTTTTGTTGTTTTTTCATGGTTATTTGCAAAATTTTGTGAGTTTGTGTTTTCTGAAAACGGTTGTGACTTCGATGAACGCTTTGATAAATATAATGTTTTCAACACCCATCTAGCTTATATTAACCATCTAGACTTCAAAACGAACAGTGGTTTTGCAAAAATGAAAACTACCTAAAAGTGTCTAAAATCGACTGGAAATCACGAAATAAGCATTTTCAAGTTTTGTTGTTTTTTCATGGTTATTTGCAAAATTTTGTGAGTTATTTTTTTCTGAAAACGGTTGTGACTTCGATGAACGCTTTGATAAATATAATGTTTTCAATACACATCTAGCTTATATTAACCATCTAGACTTCAAAATGAACAGTGGTTTTGCAAAAATGAAAACTACCTAAAAGTGTCTAAAATCGACTGGAAATCACTAAATAAGCATTTTGAAGTTTTGTTGTTTTTTCATGGTTATTTGCCAAATGTTGTGAGTTAGTGTATTCTGAAAACGGTTGTGACTTCGATGAACGCTTTGATAAATATAATGTTTTCAATACCCATCTAGCTTATATTAACCATCTAGACTTCAAAACGAACAGTGGTTTTGCAAAAATGAAAACTACCTAAAAGTGTCTAAAATTGACTGGAAATCACTAAATAAGCATTTTCAAGTTTTGTTGTTTTTTCATGGTTATTTGCAAAATATTGTGAGTTTGTGTTTTCTGAAAACGGTTGTGACTTCGATGAACGCTTTGATAAATATAATGTTTTCAACACCCATCTAGCTTATATTAACCATCTAGACTTCAAAACGAACAGTGGTTTTGCAAAAATGAAAACTACCTAAAAGTGTCTAAAATCGACTGGAAATCACGAAATAAGCATTTTCAAGTTTTGTTGTTTTTTCATGGTTATTTGCAAAATCTTGTGAGTTTGTGTTTTCTGAAAACGGTTGTGACTTCGATGAACGCTTTGATAAATATAATGTTTTCAACACCCATCTAGCTTATATTAACCATCTAGACTTCAAAACGAACAGTGGTTTTGCAAAAATGAAAACTACCTAAAAGTGTCTAAAATCGACTGGAAATCACTAAATAAGCATTTTCAAGTTTTGTTGTTTTTTCATGGTTACTTGCAAAATCTTGTGAGTTTGTGTATTCTGAAAACGGTTGTGACTTCGATGAACGCTTTGATAAATATAATGTTTTCAATACCCATCTAGCTTATATTAGCCATCTAGACTTCAAAACGAACAGTGGTTTTGCAAAAATGAAAACTACCTAAAAGTGTCTAAAATCGACTGGAAATCACTAAATAAGCATTTTGAAGTTTTGTTGTTTTTTCATGGTTATTTGCCAAATGTTGTGAGTTAGTGTATTCTGAAAACGGTTGTGACTTCGATGAACGCTTTGATAAATATAATGTTTTCAACACCCATCTAGCTTATATTAACCATCTAGACTTCAAAACGAACAGTGGTCTTCCAAAAATGAAAACTACCTAAAAGTGTCTAAAATCGACTGGAAATCACTAAATAAGCATTTTCAAGTTTTGTTGTTTTTTCATGGTTATTTGCAAAATCTTGTGAGTTTGTGTTTTCTGAAAACGGTTGTGACTTCGATGAACGCTTTGATAAATATAATGTTTTCAACACCCATCTAGCTTATATTAACCATCTAGACTTCAAAACGAACAGTGGTTTTGCAAAAATGAAAACTACCTAAAAGTGTCTAAAATCGACTGGAAATCACGAAATAAGCATTTTCAAGTTTTGTTGTCTTTTCATGGCTATTTGCAAAATTTTGTGAGTTAGTGTATTCTGAAAACGGTTGTGACTTCGATGAACGCTTTGATAAATATAATGTTTTCAATACCCATCTAGCTTATATTAACCATCTAGACTTCAAAACGAACAGTGGTTTTGCAAAAATGAAAACTACCTAAAAGTGTCTAAAATCGACTGGAAATCACGAAATAAGCATTTTCAAGTTTTGTTGTTTTTTCATGGTTATTTGCCAAATGTTGTGAGTTTGTGTTTTCTGAAAACGGTTGTGACTTCGATGAACGCTTTGATAAATATAATGTTTTCAACACCCATCTAGCTTATATTAACCATCTAGACTTCAAAACGAACAGTGGTTTTCCAAAAATGAAAACTACCTAAAAGTGTCTAAAATCGACTGGAAATCACTAAATAAGCATTTTGAAGTTTTGTTGTTTTTTCATGGTTATTTGCCAAATGTTGTGAGTTAGTGTATTCTGAAAACGGTTGTGACTTCGATGAACGCTTTGATAAATATAATGTTTTCAACACCCATCTAGCTTATATTAACCATCTAGACTTCAAAACGAACAGTGGTTTTGCAAAAATGAAAACTACCTAAAAGTGTCTAAAATCGACTGGAAATCACGAAATAAGCATTTTGAAGTTTTGTTGATTTTTCATGGTTATTTGCAAAATCTTGTGAGTTTGTGTTTTCTGAAAACGGTTGTGACTTCGATGAACGCTTTGATAAATATAATGTTTTCAACACCCATCTAGCTTATATTAACCATCTAGACTTCAAAACGAACAGTGGTTTTGCAAAAATGAAAACTACCTAAAAGTGTCTAAAATCGACTGGAAATCACGAAATAAGCATTTTCAAGTTTTGTTGTCTTTTCATGGCTATTTGCAAAATTTTGTGAGTTAGTGTATTCTGAAAACGGTTGTGACTTCGATGAACGCTTTGATAAATATAATGTTTTCAATACCCATCTAGCTTATATTAACCATCTAGACTTCAAAACGAACAGTGGTTTTGCAAAAATGAAAACTACCTAAAAGTGTCTAAAATCGACTGGAAATCACTAAATAAGCATTTTCAAGTTTTGTTGTTTTTTCATGGTTATTTGCAAAATTTTGTGAGTTTGTGTTTTCTGAAAACGGTTGTGACTTCGATGAACGCTTTGATAAATATAATGTTTTCAACACCCATCTAGCTTATATTAACCATCTAGACTTCAAATCGAACAGTGGTTTTGCAAAAATGAAAACTACCTAAAAGTGTCTAAAATCGACTGGAAATCACGAAATAAGCATTTTCAAGTTTTGTTGTTTTTTCATGGTTATTTGCAAAATTTTGTGAGTTATTTTTTTCTGAAAACGGTTGTGACTTCGATGAACGCTTTGATAAATATAATGTTTTCAATACACATCTAGCTTATATTAACCATCTAGACTTCAAAACGAACAGTGGTTTTGCAAAAATGAAAACTACCTAAAAGTGTCTAAAATCGACTGGAAATCACGAAATAAGCATTTTCAAGTTTTGTTGTTTTTTCATGGTTATTTGCCAAATGTTGTGAGTTTGTGTTTTCTGAAAACGGTTGTGACTTCGATGAACGCTTTGATAAATATAATGTTTTCAACACCCATCTAGCTTATATTAACCATCTAGACTTCAAAACGAACAGTGGTTTTCCAAAAATGAAAACTACCTAAAAGTGTCTAAAATCGACTGGAAATCACGAAATAAGCATTTTCAAGTTTTGTTGTTTTTTCATGGATATTTGCAAAATCTTGTGAGTTAGTGTATTCTGAAAACGGTTGTGACTTCGATGAACGCTTTGATAAATATAATGTTTTCAATACCCATCTAGCTTATATTAACCATCTAGACTTCAAAACGAACAGTGGTTTTGCAAAAATGAAAACTACCTAAAAGTGTCTAAAATTGACTGGAAATCACGAAATAAGCATTTTCAAGTTTTGTTGTTTTTTCATGGTTACTTGCAAAATCTTGTGAGTTTGTGTATTCTGAAAACGGTTGTGACTTCGATGAACGCTTTGATAAATATAATGTTTTCAATACCCATCTAGCTTATATTAACCATCTAGACTTCAAAACGAACAGTGGTTTTGCAAAAATGAAAACTACCTAAAAGTGTCTAAAATCGACTGGAAATCACTAAATAAGCATTTTGAAGTTTTGTTGTTTTTTCATGGTTATTTGCCAAATGTTGTGAGTTAGTGTTTTCTGAAAACGGTTGTGACTTCGATGAACGCTTTGATAAATATAATGTTTTCAATACCCATCTAGCTTATATTAACCATCTAGACTTCAAAACGAACAGTGGTTTTGCAAAAATGAAAACTACCTAAAAGTGTCTAAAATTGACTGGAAATCACGAAATAAGCATTTTCAAGTTTTGTTGTTTTTTCATGGTTATTTGCCAAATGTTGTGAGTTTGTGTTTTCTGAAAACGGTTGTGACTTCGATGAACGCTTTGATAAATATAATGTTTTCAACACCCATCTAGCTTATATTAACCATCTAGACTTCAAAACGAACAGTGGTTTTGCAAAAATGAAAACTACCTAAAAGTGTCTAAAATCGACTGGAAATCACGAAATAAGCATTTTCAAGTTTTGTTGTTTTTTCATGGATATTTGCAAAATCTTGTGAGTTAGTGTATTCTGAAAACGGTTGTGACTTCGATGAACGCTTTGATAAATATAATGTTTTCAACACCCATCTAGCTTATATTAACCATCTAGACTTCAAAACGAACAGTGGTTTTGCAAAAATGAAAACTACCTAAAAGTGTCTAAAATCGACTGGAAATCACTAAATAAGCATTTTCAAGTTTTGTTGTTTTTTCATGGTTACTTGCAAAATCTTGTGAGTTTGTGTATTCTGAAAACGGTTGTGACTTCGATGAACGCTTTGATAAATATAATGTTTTCAATACCCATCTAGCTTATATTAACCATCTAGACTTCAAAACGAACAGTGGTTTTGCAAAAATGAAAACTACCTAAAAGTGTCTAAAATCGACTGGAAATCACTAAATAAGCATTTTCAAGTTTTGTTGTTTTTTCATGGTTATTTGCAAAATTTTGTGAGTTTGTGTTTTCTGAAAACGGTTGTGACTTCGATGAACGCTTTGATAAATTTCATGTTTTCAACACCCATCTAGCTTATATTAACCATCTAGACTTCAAAACGAACAGTGGTTTTGCAAAAATGAAAACTACCTAAAAGTGTCTAAAATCGACTGGAAATCACGAAATAAGCATTTTCAAGTTTTGTTGTTTTTTCATGGTTATTTGCAAAATTTTGTGAGTTATTTTTTTCTGAAAACGGTTGTGACTTCGATGAACGCTTTGATAAATATAATGTTTTCAATACACATCTAGCTTATATTAACCATCTAGACTTCAAAACGAACAGTGGTTTTGCAAAAATGAAAACTACCTAAAAGTGTCTAAAATCGACTGGAAATCACGAAATAAGCATTTTCAAGTTTTGTTGTTTTTTCATGGTTATTTGCCAAATGTTGTGAGTTTGTGTTTTCTGAAAACGGTTGTGACTTCGATGAACGCTTTGATAAATATAATGTTTTCAACACCCATCTAGCTTATATTAACCATCTAGACTTCAAAACGAACAGTGGTTTTCCAAAAATGAAAACTACCTAAAAGTGTCTAAAATCGACTGGAAATCACGAAATAAGCATTTTCAAGTTTTGTTGTTTTTTCATGGATATTTGCAAAATCTTGTGAGTTAGTGTATTCTGAAAACGGTTGTGACTTCGATGAACGCTTTGATAAATATAATGTTTTCAATACCCATCTAGCTTATATTAACCATCTAGACTTCAAAACGAACAGTGGTTTTGCAAAAATGAAAACTACCTAAAAGTGTCTAAAATTGACTGGAAATCACGAAATAAGCATTTTCAAGTTTTGTTGTTTTTTCATGGTTACTTGCAAAATCTTGTGAGTTTGTGTATTCTGAAAACGGTTGTGACTTCGATGAACGCTTTGATAAATATAATGTTTTCAATACCCATCTAGCTTATATTAACCATCTAGACTTCAAAACGAACAGTGGTTTTGCAAAAATGAAAACTACCTAAAAGTGTCTAAAATCGACTGGAAATCACTAAATAAGCATTTTGAAGTTTTGTTGTTTTTTCATGGTTATTTGCCAAATGTTGTGAGTTAGTGTATTCTGAAAACGGTTGTGACTTCGATGAACGCTTTGATAAATATAATGTTTTCAACACCCATCTAGCTTATATTAACCATCTAGACTTCAAAACGAACAGTGGTTTTGCAAAAATGAAAACTACCTAAAAGTGTCTAAAATCGACTGGAAATCACGAAATAAGCATTTTCAAGTTTTGTTGTTTTTTCATGGTTATTTGCAAAATTTTGTGAGTTATTTTTTTCTGAAAACGGTTGTGACTTCGATGAACGCTTTGATAAATATAATGTTTTCAATACACATCTAGCTTATATTAACCATCTAGACTTCAAAACGAACAGTGGTTTTGCAAAAATGAAAACTACCTAAAAGTGTCTAAAATCGACTGGAAATCACGAAATAAGCATTTTCAAGTTTTGTTGTTTTTTCATGGTTATTTGCCAAATGTTGTGAGTTTGTGTTTTCTGAAAACGGTTGTGACTTCGATGAACGCTTTGATAAATATAATGTTTTCAACACCCATCTAGCTTATATTAACCATCTAGACTTCAAAACGAACAGTGGTTTTCCAAAAATGAAAACTACCTAAAAGTGTCTAAAATCGACTGGAAATCACGAAATAAGCATTTTCAAGTTTTGTTGTTTTTTCATGGATATTTGCAAAATCTTGTGAGTTAGTGTATTCTGAAAACGGTTGTGACTTCGATGAACGCTTTGATAAATATAATGTTTTCAATACCCATCTAGCTTATATTAACCATCTAGACTTCAAAACGAACAGTGGTTTTGCAAAAATGAAAACTACCTAAAAGTGTCTAAAATTGACTGGAAATCACGAAATAAGCATTTTCAAGTTTTGTTGTTTTTTCATGGTTACTTGCAAAATCTTGTGAGTTTGTGTATTCTGAAAACGGTTGTGACTTCGATGAACGCTTTGATAAATATAATGTTTTCAATACCCATCTAGCTTATATTAACCATCTAGACTTCAAAACGAACAGTGGTTTTGCAAAAATGAAAACTACCTAAAAGTGTCTAAAATCGACTGGAAATCACTAAATAAGCATTTTGAAGTTTTGTTGTTTTTTCATGGTTATTTGCCAAATGTTGTGAGTTAGTGTATTCTGAAAACGGTTGTGACTTCGATGAACGCTTTGATAAATATAATGTTTTCAATACCCATCTAGCTTATATTAACCATCTAGACTTCAAAACGAACAGTGGTTTTGCAAAAATGAAAACTACCTAAAAGTGTCTAAAATTGACTGGAAATCACGAAATAAGCATTTTCAAGTTTTGTTGTTTTTTCATGGTTATTTGCCAAATGTTGTGAGTTTGTGTTTTCTGAAAACGGTTGTGACTTCGATGAACGCTTTGATAAATATAATGTTTTCAACACCCATCTAGCTTATATTAACCATCTAGACTTCAAAACGAACAGTGGTTTTGCAAAAATGAAAACTACCTAAAAGTGTCTAAAATCGACTGGAAATCGCGAAATAAGCATTTTCAAGTTTTCTTGTTTTTTCATGGTTATTTGCAAAATCTTGTGAGTTTGTGTTTTCTGAAAACGGTTGTGACTTCGATGAACGCTTTGATAAATATAATGTTTTCAATACCCATCTAGCTTATATTAACCATCTAGACTTCAAAACGAACAGTGGTTTTGCAAAAATGAAAACTACCTAAAAGTGTCTAAAATCGACTGGAAATCACGAAATAAGCATTTTCAAATTTTGTTGTTTTTTCATGGCTATTTGCAAAATTTTGTGAGTTAGTGTATTCTGAAAACGGTTGTGACTTCGATGAACGCTTTGATAAATATAATGTTTTCAATACCCATCTAGCTTATATTAACCATCTAGACTTCAAAACGAACAGTGGTTTTGCAAAAATGAAAACTACCTAAAAGTGTCTAAAATCGACTGGAAATCGCGAAATAAGCATTTTCAAGTTTTCTTGTTTTTTCATGGTTATTTGCAAAATCTTGTGAGTTTGTGTTTTCTGAAAACGGTTGTGACTTCGATGAACGCTTTGATAAATATAATGTTTTCAATACCCATCTAGCTTATATTAACCATCTAGACTTCAAAACGAACAGTGGTTTTGCAAAAATGAAAACTACCTAAAAGTGTCTAAAATCGACTGGAAATCACGAAATAAGCATTTTCAAATTTTGTTGTTTTTTCATGGCTATTTTCAAAATTTTGTGAGTTAGTGTATTCTGAAAACGGTTGTGACTTCGATGAACGCTTTGATAAATATAATGTTTTCAACACCCATCTAGCTTATATTAACCATCTAGACTTCAAAACGAACAGTGGTTTTGCAAAAATAAAAACTACCTAAAAGCGTCTAAAATCAACTGGAAATCACGAAATAAGCATTTTCAAGTTTTGTTGTCTTTTCATGGTTATTTGCCAAATGTTGTGAGTTTGTGTTTTCTGAAAACGGTTGTGACTTCGATGAACGCTTTGATAAATATAATGTTTTCAATACCCATCTAGCTTATATTAACCATCTAGACTTCAAAACGAACAGTGGTTTTGCAAAAATGAAAACTACCTAAAAGTGTCTAAAATCGACTGGAAATCACTAAATAAGCATTTTCAAGTTTTGTTGTTTTTTCATGGTTATTTGCAAAATCTTGTGAGTTTGTGTATTCTGAAAACGGTTGTGACTTCGATGAACGCTTTGATAAATATAATGTTTTCAACACCCATCTAGCTTATATTAACCATCTAGACTTCAAAACGAACAGTGGTTTTGCAAAAATGAAAACTACCTAAAAGTGTTTAAAATCGACTGGAAATCAGGAAATAAGCATTTTCAAGTTTTGTTGTTTTTTCATGGTTATTTGCAAAATCTTGTGAGTTTGTGTTTTCTGAAAACGGTTGTGACTTCGATGAACGCTTTGATAAATATAATGTTTTCAACACCCATCTAGCTTATATTAACCATCTAGACTTCAAAACGAACAGTGGTTTTGCAAAAATGAAAACTACCTAAAAGTGTCTAAAATCGACTGGAAATCACGAAATAAGCATTTTCAAGTTTTCTTGTTTTTTCATGGTTATTTGCAAAATCTTGTGAGTTTGTGTTTTCTGAAAACGGTTGTGACTTCGATGAACGCTTTGATAAATATAATGTTTTCAACACCCATCTAGCTTATATTAACCATCTAGACTTCAAAACGAACAGTGGTTTTGCAAAAATGAAAACTACCTAAAAGCGTCTAAAATCAACTGGAAATCACGAAATAAGCATTTTCAAGTTTTGTTGTCTTTTCATGGTTATTTGCCAAATGTTGTGAGTTAGTGTTTTCTGAAAACGGTTGTGACTTCGATGAACGCTTTGATAAATATAATGTTTTCAATACCCATCTAGCTTATATTAACCATCTAGACTTCAAAACGAACAGTGGTTTTGCAAAAATGAAAACTACCTAAAAGTGTCTAAAATCGACTGGAAATCACTAAATAAGCATTTTCAAGTTTTGTTGTTTTTTCATGGTTATTTGCAAAATCTTGTGAGTTTGTGTATTCTGAAAACGGTTGTGACTTCGATGAACGCTTTGATAAATATAATGTTTTCAACACCCATCTAGCTTATATTAACCATCTAGACTTCAAAACGAACAGTGGTTTTGCAAAAATGAAAACTACCTAAAAGTGTTTAAAATCGACTGGAAATCAGGAAATAAGCATTTTCAAGTTTTGTTGTTTTTTCATGGTTATTTGCAAAATCTTGTGAGTTTGTGTTTTCTGAAAACGGTTGTGACTTCGATGAACGCTTTGATAAATATAATGTTTTCAACACCCATCTAGCTTATATTAACCATCTAGACTTCAAAACGAACAGTGGTTTTGCAAAAATGAAAACTACCTAAAAGTGTCTAAAATCGACTGGAAATCACGAAATAAGCATTTTCAAGTTTTGTTGTCTTTTCATGGCTATTTGCAAAATTTTGTGAGTTAGTGTATTCTGAAAACGGTTGTGACTTCGATGAACGCTTTGATAAATATAATGTTTTCAATACCCATCTAGCTTATATTAACCATCTAGACTTCAAAACGAACAGTGGTTTTGCAAAAATGAAAACTACCTAAAAGTGTCTAAAATCGACTGGAAATCACGAAATAAGCATTTTCAAGTTTTGTTGTTTTTTCATGGTTATTTGCCAAATGTTGTGAGTTTGTGTTTTCTGAAAACGGTTGTGACTTCGATGAACGCTTTGATAAATATAATGTTTTCAACACCCATCTAGCTTATATTAACCATCTAGACTTCAAAACGAACAGTGGTTTTGCAAAAATGAAAACTACCTAAAAGTGTCTAAAATCGACTGGAAATCACGAAATAAGCATTTTCAAGTTTTGTTGTCTTTTCATGGCTATTTGCAAAATTTTGTGAGTTAGTGTATTCTGAAAACGGTTGTGACTTCGATGAACGCTTTGATAAATATAATGTTTTCAATACCCATCTAGCTTATATTAACCATCTAGACTTCAAAACGAACAGTGGTTTTGCAAAAATGAAAACTACCTAAAAGTGTCTAAAATCGACTGGAAATCACTAAATAAGCATGTTCAAATTTTGTTGTTTTTTCATGGCTATTTGCAAAATTTTGTGAGTTTGTGTATTCTGAAAACGGTTGTGACTTCGATGAACGCTTTGATAAATATAATGTTTTCAATACCCATCTAGCTTATATTAACCATCTAGACTTCAAAACGAACAGTGGTTTTGCAAAAATGAAAACTACCTAAAAGTGTCTAAAATCGACTGGAAATCGCGAAATAAGCAATTTCAAGTTTTCTTGTTTTTTCATGGTTATTTGCAAAATCTTGTGAGTTTGTGTTTTCTGAAAACGGTTGTGACTTCGATGAACGCTTTGATAAATATAATGTTTTCAATACCCATCTAGCTTATATTAACCATCTAGACTTCAAAACGAACAGTGGTTTTGCAAAAATGAAAACTACCTAAAAGTGTCTAAAATCGACTGGAAATCACGAAATAAGCATTTTCAAGTTTTGTTGTCTTTTCATGGCTATTTGCAAAATTTTGTGAGTTAGTGTATTCTGAAAACGGTTGTGACTTCGATGAACGCTTTGATAAATATAATGTTTTCAATACCCATCTAGCTTATATTAACCATCTAGACTTCAAAACGAACAGTGGTTTTGCAAAAATGAAAACTACCTAAAAGTGTCTAAAATCGACTGGAAATCACGAAATAAGCATTTTCAAGTTTTGTTGTTTTTTCATGGTTATTTGCAAAATCTTGTGAGTTTGTGTTTTCTGAAAACGGTTGTGACTTCGATGAACGCTTTGATAAATATAATGTTTTCAACACCCATCTAGCTTATATTAACCATCTAGACTTCAAAACGAACAGTGGTTTTGCAAAAATGAAAACTACCTAAAAGTGTCTAAAATCGACTGGAAATCACGAAATAAGCATTTTCAAGTTTTGTTGTCTTTTCATGGCTATTTGCAAAATTTTGTGAGTTAGTGTATTCTGAAAACGGTTGTGACTTCGATGAACGCTTTGATAAATATAATGTTTTCAATACCCATCTAGCTTATATTAACCATCTAGACTTCAAAACGAACAGTGGTTTTGCAAAAATGAAAACTACCTAAAAGTGTCTAAAATCGACTGGAAATCACGAAATAAGCATTATCAAGTTTTGTTGTTTTTTCATGGTTATTTGCCAAATGTTGTGAGTTTGTGTTTTCTGAAAACGGTTGTGACTTCGATGAACGCTTTGATAAATATAATGTTTTCAACACCCATCTAGCTTATATTAACCATCTAGACTTCAAAACGAACAGTGGTTTTGCAAAAATGAAAACTACCTAAAAGTGTCTAAAATCGACTGGAAATCACTAAATAAGCATTTTCAAATTTTGTTGTTTTTTCATGGCTATTTGCAAAATTTTGTGAGTTTGTGTATTCTGAAAACGGTTGTGACTTCGATGACCGCTTTGATAAATATAATGTTTTCAATACCCATCTAGCTTATATTAACCATCTAGACTTCAAAACGAACAGTGGTTTTGCAAAAATGAAAACTACCTAAAAGTATCTAAAATCGACTGGAAATCGCGAAATAAGCAATTTCAAGTTTTCTTGTTTTTTCATGGTTATTTGCAAAATCTTGTGAGTTTGTGTTTTCTGAAAACGGTTGTGACTTCGATGAACGCTTTGATAAATATAATGTTTTCAATACCCATCTAGCTTATATTAACCATCTAGACTTCAAAACGAACAGTGGTTTTGCAAAAATGAAAACTACCTAAAAGTGTCTAAAATCGACTGGAAATCACGAAATAAGCATTTTCAAATTTTGTTGTTTTTTCATGGCTATTTGCAAAATTTTGTGAGTTAGTGTATTCTGAAAACGGTTGTGACTTCGATGAACGCTTTGATAAATATAATGTTTTCAACACCCATCTAGCTTATATTAACCATCTAGACTTCAAAACGAACAGTGGTTTTGCAAAAATGAAAACTACCTAAAAGCGTCTAAAATCAACTGGAAATCACGAAATAAGCATTTTCAAGTTTTGTTGTCTTTTCATGGTTATTTGCCAAATGTTGTGAGTTTGTGTTTTCTGAAAACGGTTGTGACTTCGATGAACGCTTTGATAAATATAATGTTTTCAATACCCATCTAGCTTATATTAACCATCTAGACTTCAAAACGAACAGTGGTTTTGCAAAAATGAAAACTACCTAAAAGTGTCTAAAATCGACTGGAAATCACTAAATAAGCATTTTAAAATTTTGTTGTTTTTGCATGGCTATTTGCAAAATTTTGTGAGTTAGTGTATTCTGAAAACGGTTGTGACTTCGATGAACGCTTTGATAAATATAATGTTTTCAATACCCATCTAGCTTATATTAACCATCTAGACTTCAAAACGAACAGTGGTTTTGCAAAAATGAAAACTACCTAAAAGTGTCTAAAATCGACTGGAAATCACGAAATAAGCATTTTCAAGTTTTCTTGTTTTTTCATGGTTATTTGCCAAATGTTGTGAGTTAGTGTATTCTGAAAACGGTTGTGACTTCGATGAACGCTTTGATAAATATAATGTTTTCAATACCCATCTAGCTTATATTAACCATCTAGACTTCAAAACGAACAGTGGTTTTGCAAAAATGAAAACTACCTAAAAGTGTCTAAAATCGACTGGAAATCACTAAATAAGCATTTTAAAATTTTGTTGTTTTTGCATGGCTATTTGCAAAATTTTGTGAGTTAGTGTATTCTAAAAACGGTTGTGACTTCGATGAACGCTTTGATAAATATAATGTTTTCAATACCCATCTAGCTTATATTAACCATCTAGACTTCAAAACGAACAGTGGTTTTGCAAAAATGAAAACTACCTAAAAGTGTCTAAAATCGACTGGAAATCACTAAATAAGCATTTTCAAGTTTTGTTGTTTTTTCATGGATATTTGCAAAATCTTGTGAGTTTGTGTATTCTGAAAACGGTTGTGACTTCGATGAACGCTTTGATAAATATAATGTTTTCAACACCCATCTAGCTTATATTAACCATCTAGACTTCAAAACGAACAGTGGTTTTGCAAAAATGAAAACTACCTAAAAGTGTCTAAAATCGACTGGAAATCACGAAATAAGCAATTTCAAGTTTTCTTGTTTTTTCATGGTTATTTGCAAAATCTTGTGAGTTTGTGTTTTCTGAAAACGGTTGTGACTTCGATGAACGCTTTGATAAATATAATGTTTTCAATACCCATCTAGCTTATATTAACCATCTAGACTTCAAAACGAACAGTGGTTTTGCAAAAATGAAAACTACCTAAAAGTGTCTAAAATCGACTGGAAATCACGAAATAAGCATTTTCAAATTTTGTTGTTTTTTCATGGCTATTTGCAAAATTTTGTGAGTTAGTGTATTCTGAAAACGGTTGTGACTTCGATGAACGCTTTGATAAATATAATGTTTTCAACACCCATCTAGCTTATATTAACCATCTAGACTTCAAAAGGAACAGTGGTTTTGCAAAAATGAAAACTACCTAAAAGCGTCTAAAATCAACTGGAAATCACGAAATAAGCATTTTCAAGTTTTGTTGTCTTTTCATGGTTATTTGCCAAATGTTGTGAGTTTGTGTTTTCTGAAAACGGTTGTGACTTCGATGAACGCTTTGATAAATATAATGTTTTCAATACCCATCTAGCTTATATTAACCATCTAGACTTCAAAACGAACAGTGGTTTTGCAAAAATGAAAACTACCTAAAAGTGTCTAAAATCGACTGGAAATCACTAAATAAGCATTTTAAAATTTTGTTGTTTTTGCATGGCTATTTGCAAAATTTTGTGAGTTAGTGTATTCTGAAAACGGTTGTGACTTCGATGAACGCTTTGATAAATATAATGTTTTCAATACCCATCTAGCTTATATTAACCATCTAGACTTCAAAACGAACAGTGGTTTTGCAAAAATGAAAACTACCTAAAAGTGTCTAAAATCGACTGGAAATCACTAAATAAGCATTTTCAAGTTTTGTTGTTTTTTCATGGTTATTTGCAAAATCTTGTGAGTTTGTGTATTCTGAAAACGGTTGTGACTTCGATGAACGCTTTGATAAATATAATGTTTTCAACACCCATCTAGCTTATATTAACCATCTAGACTTCAAAACGAACAGTGGTTTTGCAAAAATGAAAACTACCTAAAAGTGTTTAAAATCGACTGGAAATCAGGAAATAAGCATTTTCAAGTTTTGTTGTTTTTTCATGGTTATTTGCAAAATCTTGTGAGTTTGTGTTTTCTGAAAACGGTTGTGACTTCGATGAACGCTTTGATAAATATAATGTTTTCAACACCCATCTAGCTTATATTAACCATCTAGACTTCAAAACAAACAGTGGTTTTGCAAAAATGAAAACTACCTAAAAGTGTCTAAAATCGACTGGAAATCACGAAATAAGCATTTTCAAGTTTTGTTGTCTTTTCATGGCTATTTGCAAAATTTTGTGAGTTAGTGTATTCTGAAAACGGTTGTGACTTCGATGAACGCTTTGATAAATATAATGTTTTCAATACCCATCTAGCTTATATTAACCATCTAGACTTCAAAACGAACAGTGGTTTTGCAAAAATGAAAACTACCTAAAAGTGTCTAAAATCGACTGGAAATCGCGAAATAAGCAATTTCAAGTTTTCTAGTTTTTTCATGGTTATTTGCAAAATCTTGTGAGTTTGTGTTTTCTGAAAACGGTTGTGACTTCGATGAACGCTTTGATAAATATAATGTTTTCAATACCCATCTAGCTTATATTAACCATCTAGACTTCAAAACGAACAGTGGTTTTGCAAAAATGAAAACTACCTAAAAGTGTCTAAAATCGACTGGAAATCACGAAATAAGCATTTTCAAATTTTGTTGTTTTTTCATGGCTATTTGCAAAATTTTGTGAGTTAGTGTATTCTGAAAACGGTTGTGACTTCGATGAACGCTTTGATAAATATAATGTTTTCAACACCCATCTAGCTTATATTAACCATCTAGACTTCAAAACGAACAGTGGTTTTGCAAAAATGAAAACTACCTAAAAGCGTCTAAAATCAACTGGAAATCACGAAATAAGCATTTTCAAGTTTTGTTGTCTTTTCATGGCTATTTGCCAAATGTTGTGAGTTTGTGTTTTCTGAAAACGGTTGTGACTTCGATGAACGCTTTGATAAATATAATGTTTTCAATACCCATCTAGCTTATATTAACCATCTAGACTTCAAAACGAACAGTGGTTTTGCAAAAATGAAAACTACCTAAAAGTGTCTAAAATCGACTGGAAATCACTAAATAAGCATTTTAAAATTTTGTTGTTTTTGCATGGCTATTTGCAAAATTTTGTGAGTTAGTGTATTCTGAAAACGGTTGTGACTTCGATGAACGCTTTGATAAATATAATGTTTTCAATACCCATCTAGCTTATATTAACCATCTAGACTTCAAAACGAACAGTGGTTTTGCAAAAATGAAAACTACCTAAAAGTGTCTAAAATCGACTGGAAATCACGAAATAAGCATTTTCAAGTTTTCTTGTTTTTTCATGGTTATTTGCCAAATGTTGTGAGTTAGTGTATTCTGAAAACGGTTGTGACTTCGATGAACGCTTTGATAAATATAATGTTTTCAATACCCATCTAGCTTATATTAACCATCTAGACTTCAAAACGAACAGTGGTTTTGCAAAAATGAAAACTACCTAAAAGTGTCTAAAATCGACTGGAAATCACTAAATAAGCATTTTCAAATTTTGTTGTTTTTTCATGGCTATTTGCAAAATTTTGTGAGTTTGTGTATTCTGAAAACGGTTGTGACTTCGATGACCGCTTTGATAAATATAATGTTTTCAATACCCATCTAGCTTATATTAACCATCTAGACTTCAAAACGAACAGTGGTTTTGCAAAAATGAAAACTACCTAAAAGTGTCTAAAATCGACTGGAAATCGCGAAATAAGCAATTTCAAGTTTTCTTGTTTTTTCATGGTTATTTGCAAAATCTTGTGAGTTTGTGTTTTCTGAAAACGGTTGTGACTTCGATGAACGCTTTGATAAATATAATGTTTTCAATACCCATCTAGCTTATATTAACCATCTAGACTTCAAAACGAACAGTGGTTTTGCAAAAATGAAAACTACCTAAAAGTGTCTAAAATCGACTGGAAATCACGAAATAAGCATTTTCAAATTTTGTTGTTTTTTCATGGCTATTTGCAAAATTTTGTGAGTTAGTGTATTCTGAAAACGGTTGTGACTTCGATGAACGCTTTGATAAATATAATGTTTTCAACACCCATCTAGCTTATATTAACCATCTAGACTTCAAAACGAACAGTGGTTTTGCAAAAATGAAAACTACCTAAAAGCGTCTAAAATCAACTGGAAATCACGAAATAAGCATTTTCAAGTTTTGTTGTCTTTTCATGGTTATTTGCCAAATGTTGTGAGTTTGTGTTTTCTGAAAACGGTTGTGACTTCGATGAACGCTTTGATAAATATAATGTTTTCAATACCCATCTAGCTTATATTAACCATCTAGACTTCAAAACGAACAGTGGTTTTGCAAAAATGAAAACTACCTAAAAGTGTCTAAAATCGACTGGAAATCACTAAATAAGCATTTTAAAATTTTGTTGTTTTTGCATGGCTATTTGCAAAATTTTGTGAGTTAGTGTATTCTGAAAACGGTTGTGACTTCGATGAACGCTTTGATAAATATAATGTTTTCAATACCCATCTAGCTTATATTAACCATCTAGACTTCAAAACGAACAGTGGTTTTGCAAAAATGAAAACTACCTAAAAGTGTCTAAAATCGACTGGAAATCACTAAATAAGCATTTTCAAGTTTTGTTGTTTTTTCATGGTTATTTGCAAAATCTTGTGAGTTTGTGTATTCTGAAAACGGTTGTGACTTCGATGAACGCTTTGATAAATATAATGTTTTCAACACCCATCTAGCTTATATTAACCATCTAGACTTCAAAACGAACAGTGGTTTTGCAAAAATGAAAACTACCTAAAAGTGTTTAAAATCGACTGGAAATCAGGAAATAAGCATTTTCAAGTTTTGTTGTTTTTTCATGGTTATTTGCAAAATCTTGTGAGTTTGTGTTTTCTGAAAACGGTTGTGACTTCGATGAACGCTTTGATAAATATAATGTTTTCAACACCCATCTAGCTTATATTAACCATCTAGACTTCAAAACGAACAGTGGTTTTGCAAAAATGAAAACTACCTAAAAGTGTCTAAAATCGACTGGAAATCACGAAATAAGCATTTTCAAGTTTTGTTGTCTTTTCATGGCTATTTGCAAAATTTTGTGAGTTAGTGTATTCTGAAAACGGTTGTGACTTCGATGAACGCTTTGATAAATATAATGTTTTCAATACCCATCTAGCTTATATTAACCATCTAGACTTCAAAACGAACAGTGGTTTTGCAAAAATGAAAACTACCTAAAAGTGTCTAAAATCGACTGGAAATCACGAAATAAGCATTTTCAAATTTTGTTGTTTTTTCATGGCTATTTGCAAAATTTTGTGAGTTAGTGTATTCTGAAAACGGTTGTGACTTCGATGAACGCTTTGATAAATATAATGTTTTCAACACCCATCTAGCTTATATTAACCATCTAGACTTCAAAACGAACAGTGGTTTTGCAAAAATGAAAACTACCTAAAAGCGTCTAAAATCAACTGGAAATCACGAAATAAGCATTTTCAAGTTTTGTTGTCTTTTCATGGTTATTTGCCAAATGTTGTGAGTTTGTGTTTTCTGAAAACGGTTGTGACTTCGATGAACGCTTTGATAAATATAATGTTTTCAATACCCATCTAGCTTATATTAACCATCTAGACTTCAAAACGAACAGTGGTTTTGCAAAAATGAAAACTACCTAAAAGTGTCTAAAATCGACTGGAAATCACTAAATAAGCATTTTAAAATTTTGTTGTTTTTGCATGGCTATTTGCAAAATTTTGTGAGTTAGTGTATTCTGAAAACGGTTGTGACTTCGATGAACGCTTTGATAAATATAATGTTTTCAATACCCATCTAGCTTATATTAACCATCTAGACTTCAAAACGAACAGTGGTTTTGCAAAAATGAAAACTACCTAAAAGTGTCTAAAATCGACTGGAAATCACGAAATAAGCATTTTCAAGTTTTCTTGTTTTTTCATGGTTATTTGCCAAATGTTGTGAGTTAGTGTATTCTGAAAACGGTTGTGACTTCGATGAACGCTTTGATAAATATAATGTTTTCAATACCCATCTAGCTTATATTAACCATCTAGACTTCAAAACGAACAGTGGTTTTGCAAAAATGAAAACTACCTAAAAGTGTCTAAAATCGACTGGAAATCAGGTAATAAGCATTTTCAAGTTTTCTTGTTTTTTCATGGTTATTTGCCAAATGTTGTGAGTTAGTGTATTCTGAAAACGGTTGTGACTTCGATGAACGCTTTGATAAATATAATGTTTTCAATACCCATCTAGCTTATATTAACCATCTAGACTTCAAAACGAACAGTGGTTTTGCAAAAATGAAAACTACATAAAAGTGTCTAAAATCGACTGGAAATCACGAAATAAGCATTTTCAAGTTTTGTTGTTTTTTCATGGTTATTTGTAAAATCTTGTGAGTTTGTGTTTTCTGAAAACGGTTGTGACTTCGATGAACGGTTTGATAAATATAATGTTTTCAATACCCATCTAGCTTATATTAACCATCTAGACTTCAAAACGAACAGTGGTTTTGCAAAAATGAAAACTACCTAAAAGTGTCTAAAATCGACTGGAAATCACGAAATAAGCATTTTCAAGTTTTGTTGTTTTTTCATGGTTATTTGCCAAATGTTGTGAGTTAGTGCATTCTGAAAACGGTTGTGACTTCGATGAACGCTTTGATAAATATAATGTTTTCAATACCCATCTAGCTTATATTAACCATCTAGACTTCAAAACGAACAGTGGTTTTGCAAAAATGAAAACTACCTAAAAGTGTCTAAAATCGACTGGAAATCACGAAATAAGCATTTTCAAATTTTGTTGTTTTTTCATGGCTATTTGCAAAATTTTGTGAGTTAGTGTATTCTGAAAACGGTTGTGACTTCGATGAACGCTTTGATAAATATAATGTTTTCAACACCCATCTAGCTTATATTAACCATCTAGACTTCAAAAGGAACAGTGGTTTTGCAAAAATGAAAACTACCTAAAAGCGTCTAAAATCAACTGGAAATCACGAAATAAGCATTTTCAAGTTTTGTTGTCTTTTCATGGTTATTTGCCAAATGTTGTGAGTTTGTGTTTTCTGAAAACGGTTGTGACTTCGATGAACGCTTTGATAAATATAATGTTTTCAATACCCATCTAGCTTATATTAACCATCTAGACTTCAAAACGAACAGTGGTTTTGCAAAAATGAAAACTACCTAAAAGTGTCTAAAATCGACTGGAAATCACTAAATAAGCATTTTAAAATTTTGTTGTTTTTGCATGGCTATTTGCAAAATTTTGTGAGTTAGTGTATTCTGAAAACGGTTGTGACTTCGATGAACGCTTTGATAAATATAATGTTTTCAATACCCATCTAGCTTATATTAACCATCTAGACTTCAAAACGAACAGTGGTTTTGCAAAAATGAAAACTACCTAAAAGTGTCTAAAATCGACTGGAAATCACTAAATAAGCATTTTCAAGTTTTGTTGTTTTTTCATGGTTATTTGCAAAATCTTGTGAGTTTGTGTATTCTGAAAACGGTTGTGACTTCGATGAACGCTTTGATAAATATAATGTTTTCAACACCCATCTAGCTTATATTAACCATCTAGACTTCAAAACGAACAGTGGTTTTGCAAAAATGAAAACTACCTAAAAGTGTTTAAAATCGACTGGAAATCAGGAAATAAGCATTTTCAAGTTTTGTTGTTTTTTCATGGTTATTTGCAAAATCTTGTGAGTTTGTGTTTTCTGAAAACGGTTGTGACTTCGATGAACGCTTTGATAAATATAATGTTTTCAACACCCATCTAGCTTATATTAACCATCTAGACTTCAAAACAAACAGTGGTTTTGCAAAAATGAAAACTACCTAAAAGTGTCTAAAATCGACTGGAAATCACGAAATAAGCATTTTCAAGTTTTGTTGTCTTTTCATGGCTATTTGCAAAATTTTGTGAGTTAGTGTATTCTGAAAACGGTTGTGACTTCGATGAACGCTTTGATAAATATAATGTTTTCAATACCCATCTAGCTTATATTAACCATCTAGACTTCAAAACGAACAGTGGTTTTGCAAAAATGAAAACTACCTAAAAGTGTCTAAAATCGACTGGAAATCGCGAAATAAGCAATTTCAAGTTTTCTTGTTTTTTCATGGTTATTTGCAAAATCTTGTGAGTTTGTGTTTTCTGAAAACGGTTGTGACTTCGATGAACGCTTTGATAAATATAATGTTTTCAATACCCATCTAGCTTATATTAACCATCTAGACTTCAAAACGAACAGTGGTTTTGCAAAAATGAAAACTACCTAAAAGTGTCTAAAATCGACTGGAAATCACGAAATAAGCATTTTCAAATTTTGTTGTTTTTTCATGGCTATTTGCAAAATTTTGTGAGTTAGTGTATTCTGAAAACGGTTGTGACTTCGATGAACGCTTTGATAAATATAATGTTTTCAACACCCATCTAGCTTATATTAACCATCTAGACTTCAAAACGAACAGTGGTTTTGCAAAAATGAAAACTACCTAAAAGCGTCTAAAATCAACTGGAAATCACGAAATAAGCATTTTCAAGTTTTGTTGTCTTTTCATGGCTATTTGCCAAATGTTGTGAGTTTGTGTTTTCTGAAAACGGTTGTGACTTCGATGAACGCTTTGATAAATATAATGTTTTCAATACCCATCTAGCTTATATTAACCATCCAGACTTCAAAACGAACAGTGGTTTTGCAAAAATGAAAACTACCTAAAAGTGTCTAAAATCGACTGGAAATCACTAAATAAGCATTTTAAAATTTTGTTGTTTTTGCATGGCTATTTGCAAAATTTTGTGAGTTAGTGTATTCTGAAAACGGTTGTGACTTCGATGAACGCTTTGATAAATATAATGTTTTCAATACCCATCTAGCTTATATTAACCATCTAGACTTCAAAACGAACAGTGGTTTTGCAAAAATGAAAACTACCTAAAAGTGTCTAAAATCGACTGGAAATCACGAAATAAGCATTTTCAAGTTTTCTTGTTTTTTCATGGTTATTTGCCAAATGTTGTGAGTTAGTGTATTCTGAAAACGGTTGTGACTTCGATGAACGCTTTGATAAATATAATGTTTTCAATACCCATCTAGCTTATATTAACCATCTAGACTTCAAAACGAACAGTGGTTTTGCAAAAATGAAAACTACCTAAAAGTGTCTAAAATCGACTGGAAATCACTAAATAAGCATTTTCAAATTTTGTTGTTTTTTCATGGCTATTTGCAAAATTTTGTGAGTTTGTGTATTCTGAAAACGGTTGTGACTTCGATGACCGCTTTGATAAATATAATGTTTTCAATACCCATCTAGCTTATATTAACCATCTAGACTTCAAAACGAACAGTGGTTTTGCAAAAATGAAAACTACCTAAAAGTGTCTAAAATCGACTGGAAATCGCGAAATAAGCAATTTCAAGTTTTCTTGTTTTTTCATGGTTATTTGCAAAATCTTGTGAGTTTGTGTTTTCTGAAAACGGTTGTGACTTCGATGAACGCTTTGATAAATATAATGTTTTCAATACCCATCTAGCTTATATTAACCATCTAGACTTCAAAACGAACAGTGGTTTTGCAAAAATGAAAACTACCTAAAAGTGTCTAAAATCGACTGGAAATCACGAAATAAGCATTTTCAAATTTTGTTGTTTTTTCATGGCTATTTGCAAAATTTTGTGAGTTAGTGTATTCTGAAAACGGTTGTGACTTCGATGAACGCTTTGATAAATATAATGTTTTCAACACCCATCTAGCTTATATTAACCATCTAGACTTCAAAACGAACAGTGGTTTTGCAAAAATGAAAACTACCTAAAAGCGTCTAAAATCAACTGGAAATCACGAAATAAGCATTTTCAAGTTTTGTTGTCTTTTCATGGTTATTTGCCAAATGTTGTGAGTTTGTGTTTTCTGAAAACGGTTGTGACTTCGATGAACGCTTTGATAAATATAATGTTTTCAATACCCATCTAGCTTATATTAACCATCTAGACTTCAAAACGAACAGTGGTTTTGCAAAAATGAAAACTACCTAAAAGTGTCTAAAATCGACTGGAAATCACTAAATAAGCATTTTAAAATTTTGTTGTTTTTGCATGGCTATTTGCAAAATTTTGTGAGTTAGTGTATTCTGAAAACGGTTGTGACTTCGATGAACGCTTTGATAAATATAATGTTTTCAATACCCATCTAGCTTATATTAACCATCTAGACTTCAAAACGAACAGTGGTTTTGCAAAAATGAAAACTACCTAAAAGTGTCTAAAATCGACTGGAAATCACTAAATAAGCATTTTCAAGTTTTGTTGTTTTTTCATGGTTATTTGCAAAATCTTGTGAGTTTGTGTATTCTGAAAACGGTTGTGACTTCGATGAACGCTTTGATAAATATAATGTTTTCAACACCCATCTAGCTTATATTAACCATCTAGACTTCAAAACGAACAGTGGTTTTGCAAAAATGAAAACTACCTAAAAGTGTTTAAAATCGACTGGAAATCAGGAAATAAGCATTTTCAAGTTTTGTTGTTTTTTCATGGTTATTTGCAAAATCTTGTGAGTTTGTGTTTTCTGAAAACGGTTGTGACTTCGATGAACGCTTTGATAAATATAATGTTTTCAACACCCATCTAGCTTATATTAACCATCTAGACTTCAAAACGAACAGTGGTTTTGCAAAAATGAAAACTACCTAAAAGTGTCTAAAATCGACTGGAAATCACGAAATAAGCATTTTCAAGTTTTGTTGTCTTTTCATGGCTATTTGCAAAATTTTGTGAGTTAGTGTATTCTGAAAACGGTTGTGACTTCGATGAACGCTTTGATAAATATAATGTTTTCAATACCCATCTAGCTTATATTAACCATCTAGACTTCAAAACGAACAGTGGTTTTGCAAAAATGAAAACTACCTAAAAGTGTCTAAAATCGACTGGAAATCACGAAATAAGCATTTTCAAATTTTGTTGTTTTTTCATGGCTATTTGCAAAATTTTGTGAGTTAGTGTATTCTGAAAACGGTTGTGACTTCGATGAACGCTTTGATAAATATAATGTTTTCAACACCCATCTAGCTTATATTAACCATCTAGACTTCAAAACGAACAGTGGTTTTGCAAAAATGAAAACTACCTAAAAGCGTCTAAAATCAACTGGAAATCACGAAATAAGCATTTTCAAGTTTTGTTGTCTTTTCATGGTTATTTGCCAAATGTTGTGAGTTTGTGTTTTCTGAAAACGGTTGTGACTTCGATGAACGCTTTGATAAATATAATGTTTTCAATACCCATCTAGCTTATATTAACCATCTAGACTTCAAAACGAACAGTGGTTTTGCAAAAATGAAAACTACCTAAAAGTGTCTAAAATCGACTGGAAATCACTAAATAAGCATTTTAAAATTTTGTTGTTTTTGCATGGCTATTTGCAAAATTTTGTGAGTTAGTGTATTCTGAAAACGGTTGTGACTTCGATGAACGCTTTGATAAATATAATGTTTTCAATACCCATCTAGCTTATATTAACCATCTAGACTTCAAAACGAACAGTGGTTTTGCAAAAATGAAAACTACCTAAAAGTGTCTAAAATCGACTGGAAATCACGAAATAAGCATTTTCAAGTTTTCTTGTTTTTTCATGGTTATTTGCCAAATGTTGTGAGTTAGTGTATTCTGAAAACGGTTGTGACTTCGATGAACGCTTTGATAAATATAATGTTTTCAATACCCATCTAGCTTATATTAACCATCTAGACTTCAAAACGAACAGTGGTTTTGCAAAAATGAAAACTACCTAAAAGTGTCTAAAATCGACTGGAAATCAGGTAATAAGCATTTTCAAGTTTTCTTGTTTTTTCATGGTTATTTGCCAAATGTTGTGAGTTAGTGTATTCTGAAAACGGTTGTGACTTCGATGAACGCTTTGATAAATATAATGTTTTCAATACCCATCTAGCTTATATTAACCATCTAGACTTCAAAACGAACAGTGGTTTTGCAAAAATGAAAACTACATAAAAGTGTCTAAAATCGACTGGAAATCACGAAATAAGCATTTTCAAGTTTTGTTGTTTTTTCATGGTTATTTGTAAAATCTTGTGAGTTTGTGTTTTCTGAAAACGGTTGTGACTTCGATGAACGGTTTGATAAATATAATGTTTTCAATACCCATCTAGCTTATATTAACCATCTAGACTTCAAAACGAACAGTGGTTTTGCAAAAATGAAAACTACCTAAAAGTGTCTAAAATCGACTGGAAATCACGAAATAAGCATTTTCAAGTTTTGTTGTTTTTTCATGGTTATTTGCCAAATGTTGTGAGTTAGTGCATTCTGAAAACGGTTGTGACTTCGATGAACGCTTTGATAAATATAATGTTTTCAATACCCATCTAGCTTATATTAACCATCTAGACTTCAAAACGAACAGTGGTTTTGCAAAAATGAAAACTACCTAAAAGTGTCTAAAATCGACTGGAAATCACTAAATAAGCATTTTCAAATTTTGTTGTTTTTTCATGGCTATTTGCAAAATTTTGTGAGTTAGTGTATTCTGAAAACGGTTGTGACTTCGATGAACGCTTTGATAAATATAATGTTTTCAATACCCATCTAGCTTATATTAACCATCTAGACTTCAAAACGAACAGTGGTTTTGCAAAAATGAAAACTACCTAAAAGTGTCTAAAATCGACTGGAAACCGCGAAATAAGCATTTTCAAGTTTTCTTGTTTTTTCATGGTTATTTGCAAAATCTTGTGAGTTTGTGTTTTCTGAAAACGGTTGTGACTTCGATGAACGCTTTGATAAATATAATGTTTTCAATACCCATCTAGCTTATATTAACCATCTAGACTTCAAAACGAACAGTGGTTTTGCAAAAATGAAAACTACCTAAAAGTGTCTAAAATCGACTGGAAACCGCGAAATAAGCATTTTCAAGTTTTCTTGTTTTTTCATGGTTATTTGCAAAATCTTGTGAGTTTGTGTTTTCTGAAAACGGTTGTGACTTCGATGAACGCTTTGATAAATATAATGTTTTCAATACCCATCTAGCTTATATTAACCATCTAGACTTCAAAACGAACAGTGGTTTTGCAAAAATGAAAACTACCTAAAAGCGTCTAAAATCGACTGGAAATCACGAAATAATCATTTTCAAGTTTTGTTGTCTTTTCATGGTTATTTGCCAAATGTTGTGAGTTTGTGTTTTCTGAAAACGGTTGTGACTTCGATGAACGCTTTGATAAATATAATGTTTTCAATACCCATCTAGCTTATATTAACCATCTAGACTTCAAAACGAACAGTGGTTTTGCAAAAATGAAAACTACCTAAAAGTGTCTAAAATCGACTGGAAATCACTAAATAAGCATTTTCAAGTTTTGTTGTTTTTTCATGGTTATTTGCAAAATCTTGTGAGTTTGTGTATTCTGAAAACGGTTGTGAATTCGATGAACGCTTTGATAAATATAATGTTTTCAACACCCATCTAGCTTATATTATTAACCATCTAGACTTCAAAACGAACAGTGGTTTTGCAAAAATGAAAACTACCTAAAAGTGTTTAAAATCGACTGGAAATCACGAAATAAGCATTTTCAAGTTTTGTTGTTTTTTCATGGTTATTTGCAAAATCTTGTGAGTTTGTGTTTTCTGAAAACGGTTGTGACTTCGATGAACGCTTTGATAAATATAATGTTTTCAACACCCATCTAGCTTATATTAACCATCTAGACTTCAAAACGAACAGTGGTTTTGCAAAAATGAAAACTACCTAAAAGTGTCTAAAATCGACTGGAAATCACGAAATAAGCATTTTCAAGTTTTGTTGTCTTTTCATGGCTATTTGCAAAATTTTGTGAGTTAGTGTATTCTGAAAACGGTTGTGACTTCGATGAACGCTTTGATAAATATAATGTTTTCAATACCCATCTAGCTTATATTAACCATCTAGACTTCAAAACGAACAGTGGTTTTGCAAAAATGAAAACTACCTAAAAGTGTCTAAAATCGACTGGAAATCACGAAATAAGCATTTTCAAGTTTTGTTGTTTTTTCATGGTTATTTGCCAAATGTTGTGAGTTTGTGTTTTCTGAAAACGGTTGTGACTTCGATGAACGCTTTGATAAATATAATGTTTTCAACACCCATCTAGCTTATATTAACCATCTTGACTTCAAAACGAACAGTGGTTTTGCAAAAATGAAAACTACCTAAAAGTGTCTAAAATCGACTGGAAATCGCGAAATAAGCATTTTCAAGTTTTCTTGTTTTTTCATGGTTATTTGCAAAATCTTGTGAGTTTGTGTTTTCTGAAAACGGTTGTGACTTCGATGAACGCTTTGATAAATATAATGTTTTCAATACCCATCTAGCTTATATTAACCATCTAGACTTCAAAACGAACAGTGGTTTTGCAAAAATGAAAACTACCTAAAAGTGTCTAAAATCGACTGGAAATCACGAAATAAGCATTTTCAAATTTTGTTGTTTTTTCATGGCTATTTGCAAAATTTTGTGAGTTAGTGTATTCTGAAAACGGTTGTGACTTCGATGAACGCTTTGATAAATATAATGTTTTCAACACCCATCTAGCTTATATTAACCATCTAGACTTCAAAACGAACAGTGGTTTTGCAAAAATGAAAACTACCTAAAAGCGTCTAAAATCGACTGGAAATCACTAAATAAGCATTTTCAAGTTTTGTTGTTTTTTCATGGTTATTTGCAAAATCTTGTGAGTTTGTGTATTCTGAAAACGGTTGTGACTTCGATGAACGCTTTGATAAATATAATGTTTTCAACACCCATCTAGCTTATATTAACCATCTAGACTTCAAAACGAACAGTGGTTTTGCAAAAATGAAAACTACCTAAAAGCGTCTAAAATCGACTGGAAATCACGAAATAATCATTTTCAAGTTTTGTTGTCTTTTCATGGTTATTTGCCAAATGTTGTGAGTTTGTGTTTTCTGAAAACGGTTGTGACTTCGATGAACGCTTTGATAAATATAATGTTTTCAATACCCATCTAGCTTATATTAACCATCTAGACTTCAAAACGAACAGTGGTTTTGCAAAAATGAAAACTACCTAAAAGTGTCTAAAATCGACTGGAAATCACTAAATAAGCATTTTCAAGTTTTGTTGTTTTTTCATGGTTATTTGCAAAATCTTGTGAGTTTGTGTATTCTGAAAACGGTTGTGAATTCGATGAACGCTTTGATAAATATAATGTTTTCAACACCCATCTAGCTTATATTAACCATCTAGACTTCAAAACGAACAGTGGTTTTGCAAAAATGAAAACTACCTAAAAGTGTTTAAAATCGACTGGAAATCACGAAATAAGCATTTTCAAGTTTTGTTGTTTTTTCATGGTTATTTGCAAAATCTTGTGAGTTTGTGTTTTCTGAAAACGGTTGTGACTTCGATGAACGCTTTGATAAATATAATGTTTTCAACACCCATCTAGCTTATATTAACCATCTAGACTTCAAAACGAACAGTGGTTTTGCAAAAATGAAAACTACCTAAAAGTGTCTAAAATCGACTGGAAATCACGAAATAAGCATTTTCAAGTTTTGTTGTCTTTTCATGGCTATTTGCAAAATTTTGTGAGTTAGTGTATTCTGAAAACGGTTGTGACTTCGATGAACGCTTTGATAAATATAATGTTTTCAATACCCATCTAGCTTATATTAACCATCTAGACTTCAAAACGAACAGTGGTTTTGCAAAAATGAAAACTACCTAAAAGTGTCTAAAATCGACTGGAAATCACGAAATAAGCATTTTCAAGTTTTGTTGTTTTTTCATGGTTATTTGCCAAATGTTGTGAGTTTGTGTTTTCTGAAAACGGTTGTGACTTCGATGAACGCTTTGATAAATATAATGTTTTCAACACCCATCTAGCTTATATTAACCATCTTGACTTCAAAACGAACAGTGGTTTTGCAAAAATGAAAACTACCTAAAAGTGTCTAAAATCGACTGGAAATCGCGAAATAAGCATTTTCAAGTTTTCTTGTTTTTTCATGGTTATTTGCAAAATCTTGTGAGTTTGTGTTTTCTGAAAACGGTTGTGACTTCGATGAACGCTTTGATAAATATAATGTTTTCAATACCCATCTAGCTTATATTAACCATCTAGACTTCAAAACGAACAGTGGTTTTGCAAAAATGAAAACTACCTAAAAGTGTCTAAAATCGACTGGAAATCACGAAATAAGCATTTTCAAATTTTGTTGTTTTTTCATGGCTATTTGCAAAATTTTGTGAGTTAGTGTATTCTGAAAACGGTTGTGACTTCGATGAACGCTTTGATAAATATAATGTTTTCAACACCCATCTAGCTTATATTAACCATCTAGACTTCAAAACGAACAGTGGTTTTGCAAAAATGAAAACTACCTAAAAGCGTCTAAAATCGACTGGAAATCACTAAATAAGCATTTTCAAGTTTTGTTGTTTTTTCATGGTTATTTGCAAAATCTTGTGAGTTTGTGTATTCTGAAAACGGTTGTGACTTCGATGAACGCTTTGATAAATATAATGTTTTCAACACCCATCTAGCTTATATTAACCATCTAGACTTCAAAACGAACAGTGGTTTTGCAAAAATGAAAACTACCTAAAAGTGTTTAAAATCGACTGGAAATCACGAAATAAGCATTTTCAAGTTTTGTTGTTTTTTCATGGTTATTTGCAAAATCTTGTGAGTTTGTGTTTTCTGAAAACGGTTGTGACTTCGATGAACGCTTTGATAAATATAATGTTTTCAACACCCATCTAGCTTATATTAACCATCTAGACTTCAAAACGAACAATGGTTTTGCAAAAATGAAAACTACCTAAAAGTGTCTAAAATCGACTGGAAATCACGAAATAAGCATTTTCAAGTTTTGTTGTTTTTTCATGGTTATTTGCAAGATCTTCTGAGTTTGTGTTTTCTGAAAACGGTTGTGACTTCGATGAACGCTTTGATAAATATAATGTTTTCAACACCCATCTAGCTTATATTAACCATCTAGACTTCAAAACGAACAGTGGTTTTGCAAAAATGAAAACTACCTAAAAGTGTCTAAAATCGACTGGAAATCACGAAATAAGCATTTTCAAATTTTGTTGTTTTTTCATGGCTATTTGCAAAATTTTGTGAGTTTGTGTATTCTGAAAACGGTTGTGACTTCGATGAACGCTTTGATAAATATAATGTTTTCAATACCCATCTAGCTTATATTAACCATCTAGACTTCAAAACGAACAGTGGTTTTGCAAAAATGAAAACTACCTAAAAGTGACTAAAATCGACTGGAAATCGCGAAATAAGCATTTTCAAGTTTTGTTGTCTTTTCATGGCTATTTGCAAAATTTTGTGAGTTAGTGTATTCTGAAAACGGTTGTGACTTCGATGAACGCTTTGATAAATATAATGTTTTCAATACCCATCTAGCTTATATTAACCATCTAGACTTCAAAACGAACAGTGGTTTTGCAAAAATGAAAACTACCTAAAAGTGTCTAAAATCGACTGGAAATCACGAAATTAGCATTTTCAAGTTTTGTTGTTTTTTCATGGTTATTTGCCAAATGTTGTGAGTTTGTGTTTTCTGAAAACAGTTGTGACTTCGATGAACGCTTTGATAAATATAATGTTTTCAACACCCATCTAGCTTATATTAACCATCTAGACTTCAAAACGAACAGTGGTTTTGCAAAAATGAAAACTACCTAAAAGTGTCTAAAATCGACTGGAAATCACGAAATAAGCATTTTCAAATTTTGTTGTTTTTTCATGGCTATTTGCAAAATTTTGTGAGTTTGTGTATTCTGAAAACGGTTGTGACTTCGATGAACGCTTTGATAAATATAATGTTTTCAATACCCATCTAGCTTATATTAACCATCTAGACTTCAAAACGAACAGTGGTTTTGCAAAAATGAAAACTACCTAAAAGTGTCTAAAATCGACTGGAAATCACGAAATAAGCATTTTCAAATTTTGTTGTTTTTTCATGGCTATTTGCAAAATTTTGTGAGTTAGTGTATTCTGAAAACGGTTGTGACTTCGATGAACGCTTTGATAAATATAATGTTTTCAACACCCATCTAGCTTATATTAACCATCTAGACTTCAAAACGAACAGTGGTTTTGCAAAAATGAAAACTACCTAAAAGCGTCTAAAATCAACTGGAAATCACGAAATAAGCATTTTCAAGTTTTGTTGTCTTTTCATGGTTATTTGCCAAATGTTGTGAGTTTGTGTTTTCTGAAAACGGTTGTGACTTCGATGAACGCTTTGATAAATATAATGTTTTCAATACCCATCTAGCTTATATTAAACATCTAGACTTCAAAACGAACAGTGGTTTTGCAAAAATGAAAACTACCTAAAAGTGTATAAAATCGACTGGAAATCACTAAATAAGCATTTTAAAATTTTGTTGTTTTTGCATGGCTATTTGCAAAATTTTGTGAGTTAGTGTATTCTGAAAACGGTTGTGACTTCGATGAACGCTTTGATAAATATAATGTTTTCAATACCCATCTAGCTTATATTAACCATCTAGACTTCAAAACGAACAGTGGTTTTGCAAAAATGAAAACTACCTAAAAGTGTCTAAAATCGACTGGAAATCACTAAATAAGCATTTTCAAGTTCTGTTGTTTTTTCATGGTTATTTGCAAAATCTTATGAGTTTGTGTATTCTGAAAACGGTTGTGACTTCGATGAACGCTTTGATAAATATAATGTTTTCAACACCCATCTAGCTTATATTAACCATCTAGACTTCAAAACGAACAGTGGTTTTGCAAAAATGAAAACTACCTAAAAGTGTCTAAAATCGACTGGAAATCACGAAATATGCATTTTCAAGTTTTGTTGTTTTTTCATGGTTATTTGCAAAATTTTGTGAGTTAGTGTATTCTGAAAACGGTTGTGACTTCGATGAACGCTTTGATAAATATAATGTTTTCAACACCCATCTAGCTTATATTAACCATCTAGACTTCAAAACGAACAGTGGTTTTGCAAAAATGAAAACTACCTAAAAGTGTCTAAAATCGACTGGAAATCACGAAATAAGCATTTTCAAGTTTTGTTGTTTTTTCATGGTTATTTGCAAAATCTTGTGAGTTTGTGTATTCTGAAAACGGTTGTGACTTCGATGAACGCTTTGATAAATATAATGTTTTCAACACCCATCTCGCTTATATTAACCATCTAGACTTCAAAACGAACAGTGGTTTTGCAAAAATGAAAACTACCTAATAGTGTCTAAAATCGACTGGAAATCACGAAATAAGCATTTTCAAGTTTTGTTGTTTTTTCGTGGTTATTTGCAAAATTTTGTGAGTTTGTGTTTTCTGAAAACGGTTGTGACTTCGGTGAACGTTTTGATAAATATAATGTTTTCAACACCCATCTAGCTTATATTAACCATCTAGACTTCAAAACGAACAGTGGTTTTGCAAAAATGAAAACTACCTAAAAGTGTCTAAAATCGACTGGAAATCACGAAATAAGCATTTTCAAGTTTTGTTGTTTTTTCATGGTTATTTGCCAAATGTTGTGAGTTAGTGTATTCTGAAAACGGTTGTGACTTCGATGAACGCTTTGATAAATATAATGTTTTCAATACCCATCTAGCTTATATTAACCATCTAGACTTCAAAACGAACAGTGGTTTTGCAAAAATGAAAACTACCTAAAAGTGTCTAAAATCGACTGGAAATCACTAAATAAGCATTTTCAAGTTTTGTTGTTTTTTCATGGTTATTTGCAAAATCTTGTGAGTTTGTGTTTTCTGAAAACGGTTGTGACTTCGATGAACGCTTTGATAAATATAATGTTTTCAACACCCATCTAGCTTATATTAACCATCTAGACTTCAAAACGAACAGTGGTTTTGCAAAAATGAAAACTACCTAAAAGTGTCTAAAATCGACTGGAAATCACTAAATAAGCATTTTGAAGTTTTGTTGTTTTTTCATGGTTATTTGCAAAATCTTGTGAGTTTGTGTTTTCTGAAAACGGTTGTGACTTCGATGAACGCTTTGATAAATATAATGTTTTCAACACCCATCTAGCTTATATTAACCATCTAGACTTCAAAACGAACAGTGGTTTTGCAAAAATGAAAACTACATAAAAGTGTCTAAAATCGACTGGAAATCACGAAATAAGCATTTTCAAGTTTTGTTGTTTTTTCATGGTTATTTGCAAAATCTTGTGAGTTTGTGTTTTCTGAAAACGGTTGTGACTTCGATGAACGCTTTGATAAATATAATGTTTTCAACACCCATCTAGCTTATATTAACCATCTAGACTTCAAAACGAACAGTGATTTTGCAAAAATGAAAACTACCTAAAAGTGTCTAAAATCGACTGGAAATCACGAAATAAGCATTTTCAAGTTTTGTTGTTTTTTCAGGGTTGTTTGCGAGATCTTGTGAGTTTGTGTTTTCTGAAAACGGTTGTGACTTCGATGAACGCTTTGATAAATATAATGTTTTCAATACCCATCTTGCTTATATTAACCATCTAGACTTCAAAACGAACAGTGGTTTTGCAAAAATGAAAACTACCTAAAAGTGTCTAAAATCGACTGGAAATCACTAAATAAGCATTTTCAAGTTTTGTTGTTTTTTCATGGTTGTTTGCAAGATCTTGTGAGTTTGTGTATTCTGAAAACGGTTGTGACTTCGATGAACGCTTTGATAAATATAATGTTTTCAATACCCATCTAGCTTATATTAACCATCTAGACTTCAAAACGAACAGTGGTTTTGCAAAAATGAAAACTACCTAAAAGTGTCTAAAATCGACTGGAAATCGCTAAATAAGCATTTTCAAGTTTTGTTGTTTTTTCATGGTTATTTGCAAGATCTTGTGAGTTTGTGTTTTCTGAAAACGGTTGTGACTTCGATGAACGCTTTGATAAATATAATGTTTTCAATACCCATCTAGCTTATATTAACCATCTAGTCTTCAAGACGAACAGTGGTTTTGCAAAAATGAAAACTACCTAAAAGTGTCTAAAATCGACTGGAAATCACTAAATAAGCATTTTCAAGTTTTGTTGTTTTTTCATGGTTATTTGCAAAATCTTGTGAGTTTGTGTTTTCTGAAAACGGTTGTGACTTCGATGAACGCTTTGATAAATATAATGTTTTCAACACCCATCTAGCTTATATTAACCATCTAGACTTCAAAACGAACAGTGATTTTGCAAAAATGAAAACTACCTAAAAGTGTCTAAAATCGACTGGAAATCACTAAATAAGCATTTTCAAGTTTTGTTGTTTTTTCATGGTTGTTTGCAAGATGTTGTGAGTTTGTGTATTCTGAAAACGGTTGTGACTTCGATGAACGCTTTGATAAATATAATGTTTTCAATACCCATCTTGCTTATATTAACCATCTAGACTTCAAAACGAACAGTGGTTTTGCAAAAATGAAAACTACCTAAAAGTGTCTAAAATCGACTGGAAATCACTAAATAAGCATTTTGAAGTTTTGTTGTTTTTTCATGGTTATTTGCCAAATGTTGTGAGTTAGTGTATTCTGAAAACGGTTGTGACTTCGATGAACGCTTTGATAAATATAATGTTTTCAATACCCATCTAGCTTATATTAACCATCTAGACTTCAAAACGAACAGTGGTTTTGCAAAAATGAAAACTACCTAAAAGTGTCTAAAATCGACTGGAAATCACTAAATAAGCATTTTCAAGTTTTGTTGTTTTTTCATGGTTATTTGCAAAATCTTGTGAGTTTGTGTTTTCTGAAAACGGTTGTGACTTCGATGAAGGCTTTGATAAATATAATGTTTTCAACACCCATCTAATTTATATTAACCATCTAGACTTCAAAACGAACAGTGGTTTTGCAAAAATGAAAACTACCTAAAAGTGTCTAAAATCGACTGGAAATCACGAAATAAGCATTTTCAAGTTTTGTTGTTTTTTCATGGTTATTTGCAAAATCTTGTGAGTTTGTGTATTCTGAAAACGGTTGTGACTTCGATGAACGCTTTGATAAATATAATGTTTTCAATACCCATCTAGCTTATATTAACCATCTAGACTTCAAAACGAACAGTGGTTTTGCAAAAATGAAAACTACCTAAAAGTGTCTAAAATCGACTGGAAATCACGAAATAAGCATTTTCAAGTTTTGTTGTATTTTCATGGTTATTTGCAAGATCTTGTGAGTTTGTGTATTCTGAAAACGGTTGTGACTTCGATGAACGCTTTGATAAATATAATGTTTTCAATACCCATCTAGCTTATATTAACCATCTAGACTTCAAAACGAACAGTGGTTTTGCAATAATGAAAACTACCTAAAAGTGTCTAAAATCGACTGGAAATCACTAAATAAGCATTTTCAAGTTTTGTTGTTTTTTCATGGTTATTTGCAAAATCTTGTGAGTTTGTGTTTTCTGAAAACGGTTGTGACTTCGATGAACGCTTTGATAAATATAATGTTTTCAACACCCATCTAGCTTATATTAACCATCTAGACTTCAAAACGAACAGTGGTTTTGCAAAAATGAAAACTACATAAAAGTGTCTAAAATCGACTGGAAATCACGAAATAAGCATTTTCAAGTTTTGTTGTTTTTTCATGGTTGTTTGCAAGATCTTGTGAGTTTGTGTTTTCTGAAAACGGTTGTGACTTCGATGAACGCTTTGATAAATATAATGTTTTCAATACCCATCTTGCTTATATTAACCATCTAGACTTCAAAACGAACAGTGGTTTTGCAAAAATGAAAACTACCTAAAAGTGTCTAAAATCGACTGGAAATCACTAAATAAGCATTTTGAAGTTTTGTTGTTTTTTCATGGTTATTTGCCAAATGTTGTGAGTTAGTGTATTCTGAAAACGGTTGTGACTTCGATGAACGCTTTGATAAATATAATGTTTTCAATACCCATCTAGCTTATATTAACCATCTAGACTTCAAAACGAACAGTGGTTTTGCAAAAATAAAATCTACCTAAAAGTGTCTAAAATCGACTGGAAATCACTAAATAAGCATTTTGAAGTTTTGTTGTTTTTTCATGGTTATTTGCAAAATCTTGTGAGTATGTGTTTTCTGAAAACGGTTGTGACTTCGATGAAGGCTTTGATAAATATTATGTTGTCAACACCCATCTAGTTTATATTAACCATCTAGACTTCAAAACGAACAGTGGTTTTGCAAAAATGAAAACTACCTAAAAGTGTCTAAAATCGACTGGAAATCACGAAATAAGCATTTTCAAGTTTTGTTGTTTTTTCATGGTTATTTGCAAAATCTTGTGAGTTTGTGTATTCTGAAAACGGTTGTGACTTCGATGAACGCTTTGATAAATATAATGTTTTCAATACCCATCTAGCTTATATTAACCATCTAGACTTCAAAACGAACAGTGGTTTTGCAAAAATGAAAACTACCTAAAAGTGACTAAAATCGACTGGAAATCACTAAATAAGCATTTTCAAGTTTTGTTGTTTTTTCATGGTTATTTGCAAAATCTTGTGAGTTTGTGTATTCTGAAAACGGTTGTGACTTCGATGAACGCTTTGATAAATATAATGTTTTCAACACCCATCTCGCTTATATTAACCATCTAGACTTCAAAACGAACAGTGGTTTTGCAAAAATGAAAACTACCTAATAGTGTCTAAAATCGACTGGAAATCACGAAATAAGCATTTTCAAGTTTTGTTGTTTTTTCGTGGTTATTTGCAAAATTTTGTGAGTTTGTGTTTTCTGAAAACGGTTGTGACTTCGGTGAACGTTTTGATAAATATATTGTTTTCAACACCCATCTAGCTTATATTAACCATCTAGACTTCAAAACGAACAGTGGTTTTGCAAAAATGAAAACTACCTAAAAGTGTCTAAAATCGACTGGAAATCACGAAATATGCATTTTCAAGTTTTGTTGTTTTTTCATGGTTATTTGCAAAATTTTGTGAGTTAGTGTATTCTGAAAATGGTTGTGACTTCGATGAACGCTTTGATAAATATAATGTTTTCAACACCCATCTAGCTTATATTAACCATCTAGACTTCAAAACGAACAGTGGTTTTGCAAAAATGAAAACGACCTAAAAGTGTCTAAAATCGACTGGAAATCACGAAATAAGCATTTTCAAGTTTTGTTGTTTTTTCATGGTTATTTGCAAAATCTTGTGAGTTTGTGTATTCTGAAAACGGTTGTGACTTCGATGAACGCTTTGATAAATATAATGTTTTCAATACCCATCTAGCTTATATTAACCATCTAGACTTCAAAACGAACAGTGGTTTTGCAAAAATGAAAACTACCTATAAGTGTCTAACATCGACTGGAAATCACGAAATAAGCATTTTCAAGTTTTGTTGTTTTTTCATGGTTATTTGCAAAATTTTGTGAGTTTGTGTTTTCTGAAAACGGTTGTGACTTCGATGAACGCTTTGATAAATATAATGTTTTCAACACCCATCTAGCTTATATTAACCATCTAGACTTCAAAACGAACAGTGGTTTTGCAAAAATGAAAACTACCTAAAAGTGTCTAAAATCGACTGGAAATCACGAAATAAGCATTTTCAAGTTTTGTTGTTTTTTCATGGTTATTTGCAAGATCTTGTGAGTTTGTGTTTTCTGAAAACGGTTGTGACTTCGATGAACGCTTTGATAAATATAATGTTTTCAATACCCATCTTGCTTATATTAACCATCTAGACTTCAAAACGAACAGTGGTTTTGCAAAAATGAAAACTACCTAAAAGTGTCTAAAATCGACTGGAAATCACTAAATAAGCATTTTGAAGTTTTGTTGTTTTTTCATGGTTATTTGCCAAATGTTGTGAGTTAGTGTATTCTGAAAACGGTTGTGACTTCGATGAACGCTTTGATAAATATAATGTTTTCAATACCCATCTAGCTTATATTAACCATCTAGACTTCAAAACGAACAGTGGTTTTGCAAAAATGAAAACTACCTAAAAGTGTCTAAAATCGACTGGAAATCACTAAATAAGCATTTTCAAGTTTTGTTGCTTTTTCATGGTTATTTGCAAAATCTTGTGAGTTTGTGTTTTCTGAAAACGGTTGTGACTTCGATGAACGCTTTGATAAATATAATGTTTTCAATACCCATCTAGCTTATATTAACCATCTAGACTTCAAAACGAACAGTGGTTTTGCAAAAATGAAAACTACCTAAAAGTGTCTAAAATCAACTGGAAATCACTAAATAAGCATTTTCAAGTTTTGTTGTTTTTTCATGGTTATTTGCAAAATCTTGTGAGTTTGTGTTTTCTGAAAACGGTTGTGACTTCGATGAACGCTTTGATAAATATAATGTTTTCAACACCCATCTAGCTTATATTAACCATCTAGACTTCAAAACGAACAGTGATTTTGCAAAAATGAAAACTACCTAAAAGTGTCTAAAATCGACTGGAAATCACGAAATAAGCATTTTCAAGTTTTGTTGTTTTTTCATGGTTATTTGCCAAATGTTGTGAGTTAGTGTATTCTGAAAACGGTTGTGACTTCGATGAACGCATTGATAAATATAATGTTTTCAATACCCATCTAGCTTATATTAACCATCTAGACTTCAAAACGAACAGTGGTTTTGCAAAAATGAAAACTACCTAAAAGTGTCTAAAATCGACTGGAAATCACTAAATAAGCATTTTCAAGTTTTGTTGTTTTTTCATGGTTATTTGCAAGATCTTGTGAGTTTGTGTTTTCTGAAAACGGTTGTGACTTCGATGAACGCTTTGATAAATATAATGTTTTCAATACCCATCTTGCTTATATTAACCATCTAGACTTCAAAACGAACAGTGGTTATGCAAAAATGAAAACTACCTAAAAGTGTCTAAAATCGACTGGAAATCACTAAATAAGCATTTTCAAGTTTTGTTGTTTTTTCATGGTTATTTGCAAAATCTTGTGAGTTTGTGTTTTCTGAAAACGGTTGTGACTTCGATGAACGCTTTGATAAATATAATGTTTTCAACACCCATCTAGCTTATATTAACCATCTAGACTTCAAAACGAACAGTGGTTTTGCAAAAATGAAAACTACCTAAAAGTGTCTAAAATCGACTGGAAATCACGAAATAAGCATTTTCAAGTTTTGTTGTTTTTTCATGGTTATTTGCCAAATGTTGTGAGTTAGTGTATTCTGAAAACGGTTGTGACTTCGATGAACGCTTTGATAAATATAATGTTTTCAATACCCATCTAGCTTATATTAACCATCTAGACTTCAAAACGAACAGTGGTTTTGCAAAAATGAAAACTACCTAAAAGTGTCTAAAATCGACTGGAAATCACTAAATAAGCATTTTCAAGTTTTGTTGTTTTTTCATGGTTATTTGCAAAATCTTGTGAGTTTGTGTTTTCTGAAAACGGTTGTGACTTCGATGAACGCTTTGATAAATATAATGTTTTCAACACCCATCTAGCTTATATTAACCATCTAGACTTCAAAACGAACAGTGGTTTTGCAAAAATGAAAACTACCTAAAAGTGTCTAAAATCGACTGGAAATCACTAAATAAGCATTTTCAAGTTTTGTTGTTTTTTCATGGTTATTTGCAAAATCTTGTGAGTTTGTGTTTTCTGAAAACGGTTGTGACTTCGATGAACGCTTTGATAAATATAATGTTTTCAACACCCATCTAGCTTATATTAACCATCTAGACTTCAAAACGAACAGTGGTTTTGCAAAAATGAAAACTACATAAAAGTGTCTAAAATCGACTGGAAATCACGAAATAAGCATTTTCAAGTTTTGTTGTTTTTTCATGGTTATTTGCAAAATCTTGTGAGTTTGTGTTTTCTGAAAACGGTTGTGACTTCGATGAACGCTTTGATAAATATAATGTTTTCAACACCCATCTAGCTTATATTAACCATCTAGACTTCAAAACGAACAGTGATTTTGCAAAAATGAAAACTACCTAAAAGTGTCTAAAATCGACTGGAAATCACGAAATAAGCATTTTCAAGTTTTGTTGTTTTTTCAGGGTTGTTTGCGAGATCTTGTGAGATTGTGTTTTCTGAAAACGGTTGTGACTTCGATGAACGCTTTGATAAATATAATGTTTTCAATACCCATCTTGCTTATATTAACCATCTAGACTTCAAAACGAACAGTGGTTTTGCAAAAATGAAAACTACCTAAAAGTGTCTAAAATCGACTGGAAATCACTAAATAAGCATTTTCAAGTTTTGTTGTTTTTTCATGGTTGTTTGCAAGATCTTGTGAGTTTGTGTATTCTGAAAACGGTTGTGACTTCGATGAACGCTTTGATAAATATAATGTTTTCAATACCCATCTAGCTTATATTAACCATCTAGACTTCAAAACGAACAGTGGTTTTGCAAAAATGAAAACTACCTAAAAGTGTCTAAAATCGACTGGAAATCGCTAAATAAGCATTTTCAAGTTTTGTTGTTTTTTCATGGTTATTTGCAAGATCTTGTGAGTTTGTGTTTTCTGAAAACGGTTGTGACTTCGATGAACGCTTTGATAAATATAATGTTTTCAATACCCATCTAGCTTATATTAACCATCTAGTCTTCAAGACGAACAGTGGTTTTGCAAAAATGAAAACTACCTAAAAGTGTCTAAAATCGACTGGAAATCACTAAATAAGCATTTTCAAGTTTTGTTGTTTTTTCATGGTTATTTGCAAAATCTTGTGAGTTTGTGTTTTCTGAAAACGGTTGTGACTTCGATGAACGCTTTGATAAATATAATGTTTTCAACACCCATCTAGCTTATATTAACCATCTAGACTTCAAAACGAACAGTGATTTTGCAAAAATGAAAACTACCTAAAAGTGTCTAAAATCGACTGGAAATCACTAAATAAGCATTTTCAAGATTTGTTGTTTTTTCATGGTTGTTTGCAAGATGTTGTGAGTTTGTGTATTCTGAAAACGGTTGTGACTTCGATGAACGCTTTGATAAATATAATGTTTTCAATACCCATCTTGCTTATATTAACCATCTAGACTTCAAAACGAACAGTGGTTTTGCAAAAATGAAAACTACCTAAAAGTGTCTAAAATCGACTGGAAATCACTAAATAAGCATTTTGAAGTTTTGTTGTTTTTTCATGGTTATTTGCCAAATGTTGTGAGTTAGTGTATTCTGAAAACGGTTGTGACTTCGATGAACGCTTTGATAAATATAATGTTTTCAACACCCATCTAATTTATATTAACCATCTAGACTTCAAAACGAACAGTGGTTTTGCAAAAATGAAAACTACCTAAAAGTGTCTAAAATCGACTGGAAATCACGAAATAAGCATTTTCAAGTTTTGTTGTTTTTTCATGGTTATTTGCAAAATCTTGTGAGTTTGTGTATTCTGAAAACGGTTGTGACTTCGATGAACGCTTTGATAAATATAATGTTTTCAATACCCATCTAGCTTATATTAACCATCTAGACTTCAAAACGAACAGTGGTTTTGCAAAAATGAAAACTACCTAAAAGTGTCTAAAATCGACTGGAAATCACGAAATAAGCATTTTCAAGTTTTGTTGTTTTTTCATGGTTATTTGCAAGATCTTGTGAGTTTGTGTATTCTGAAAACGGTTGTGACTTCGATGAACGCTTTGATAAATATAATGTTTTCAATACCCATCTAGCTTATATTAACCATCTAGACTTCAAAACGAACAGTGGTTTTGCAAAAATGAAAACTACCTAAAAGTGTCTAAAATCGACTGGAAATCACTAAATAAGCATTTTCAAGTTTTGTTGTTTTTTCATGGTTATTTGCAAAATCTTGTGAGTTTGTGTTTTCTGAAAACGGTTGTGACTTCGATGAACGCTTTGATAAATATAATGTTTTCAACACCCATCTAGCTTATATTAACCATCTAGACTTCAAAACGAACAGTGGTTTTGCAAAAATGAAAACTACATAAAAGTGTCTAAAATCGACTGGAAATCACGAAATAAGCATTTTCAAGTTTTGTTGTTTTTTCATGGTTGTTTGCAAGATCTTGTGAGTTTGTGTTTTCTGAAAACGGTTGTGACTTCGATGAACGCTTTGATAAATATAATGTTTTCAATACCCATCTTGCTTATATTAACCATCTAGACTTCAAAACGAACAGTGGTTTTGCAAAAATGAAAACTACCTAAAAGTGTCTAAAATCGACTGGAAATCACTAAATAAGCATTTTGAAGTTTTGTTGTTTTTTCATGGTTATTTGCCAAATGTTGTGAGTTAGTGTATTCTGAAAACGGTTGTGACTTCGATGAACGCTTTGATAAATATAATGTTTTCAATACCCATCTAGCTTATATTAACCATCTAGACTTCAAAACGAACAGTGGTTTTGCAAAAATAAAAACTACCTAAAAGTGTCTAAAATCGACTGGAAATCACTAAATAAGCATTTTGAAGTTTTGTTGTTTTTTCATGGTTATTTGCAAAATCTTGTGAGTTTGTGTTTTCTGAAAACGGTTGTGACTTCGATGAAGGCTTTGATAAATATTATGTTGTCAACACCCATCTAGTTTATATTAACCATCTAGACTTCAAAACGAACAGTGGTTTTGCAAAAATGAAAACTACCTAAAAGTGTCTAAAATCGACTGGAAATCACTAAATAAGCATTTTCAAGTTTTGTTGTTTTTTCATGGTTATTTGCAAAATCTTGTGAGTTTGTGTATTCTGAAAACGGTTGTGACTTCGATGAACGCTTTGATAAATATAATGTTTTCAATACCCATCTAGCTTATATTAACCATCTAGACTTCAAAACGAACAGTGGTTTTGCAAAAATGAAAACTACCTAAAAGTGACTAAAATCGACTGGAAATCACTAAATAAGCATTTTCAAGTTTTGTTGTTTTTTCATGGTTATTTGCAAGATCTTGTGAGTTTGTGTATTCTGAAAACGGTTGTGACTTCGATGAACGCTTTGATAAATATAATGTTTTCAATACCCATCTAGCTTATATTAACCATCTAGACTCCAAAACGAACAGTGGTTTTGCAATAATGAAAACTACCTAAAAGTGTCTAAAATCGACTGGAAATCACTAAATAAGCATTTTCAAGTTTTGTTGTTTTTTCATGGTTATTTGCAAAATCTTGTGAGTTTGTGTTTTCTGAAAACGGTTGTGACTTCGATGAACGCTTTGATAAATATAATGTTTTCAACACCCATCTAGCTTATATTAACCATCTAGACTTCAAAACGAACAGTGGTTTTGCAAAAATGAAAACTACATAAAAGTGTCTAAAATCGACTGGAAAGCACGAAATAAGCATTTTCAAGTTTTGTTGTTTTTTCATGGTTGTTTGCAAGATCTTGTGAGTTTGTGTTTTCTGAAAACGGTTGTGACTTCGATGAACGCTTTGATAAATATAATGTTTTCAATACCCATCTTGCTTATATTAACCATCTAGACTTCAAAACGAACAGTGGTTTTGCAAAAATGAAAACTACCTAAAAGTGTCTAAAATCGACTGGAAATCACTAAATAAGCATTTTCAAGTTTTGTTGTTTTTTCATGGTTATTTGCCAAATGTTGTGAGTTAGTGTATTCTGAAAACGGTTGTGACTTCGATGAACGCTTTGATAAATATAATGTTTTCAATACCCATCTAGCTTATATTAACCATCTAGACTTCAAAACGAACAGTGGTTTTGCAAAAATGAAAACTACCTAAAAGTGTCTAAAATCGACTGGAAATCACTAAATAAGCATTTTCAAGTTTTGTTTTTTCATGGTTATTTGCAAAATCTTGTGAGTTTGTGTTTTCTGAAAACGGTTGTGACTTCGATGAAGGCTTTGATAAATATTATGTTTTCAACACCCATCTAGTTTATATTAACCATCTAGACTTCAAAACGAACAGTGGTTTTGCAAAAATGAAAACTACCTAAAAGTGTCTAAAATCGACTGGAAATCACGAAATAAGCATTTTCAAGTTTTGTTGTTTTTTCATGGTTATTTGCAAGATCTTGTGAGTTTGTGTATTCTGAAAACGGTTGTGACTTCGATGAACGCTTTGATAAATATAATGTTTTCAATACCCATCTAGCTTATATTAACCATCTAGACTTCAAAACGAACAGTGGTTTTGCAAAAATGAAAACTACCTAAAAGTGTCTAAAATCGACTGGAAATCACTAAATAAGCATTTTCAAGTTTTGTTGTTTTTTCATGGTTATTTACAAGGTCTTGTGAGTTTGTGTTTTCTGAAAACGGTTGTGACTTCGATGAACGCTTTGATAAATATAATGTTTTCAATACCCATCTAGCTTATATTAACCATCTAGACTTCAAAACGAACAGTGGTTTTGCAAAAATGAAAACTACCTAAAAGTGTCTAAAATCGACTGGAAATCACTAAATAAGCATTATCAAGTTTTGTTGTTTTTTCATGGTTATTTGCAAAATCTTGTGAGTTTGTGTTTTCTGAAAACGGTTGTGACTTCGATGAAGGCTTTGATAAATATAATGTTTTCAACACCAATCTAATTTATATTAACCATCTAGACTTCAAAACGAACAGTGGTTTTGCAAAAATGAAAACTACCTAAAAGTGTCTAAAATCGACTGGAAATCACGAAATAAGCATTTTCAAGTTTTGTTGTTTTTTCATGGTTATTTGCAAAATCTTGTGAGTTTGTGTATTCTGAAAACGGTTGTGACTTCGATGAACGCTTTGATAAATATAATGTTTTCAATACCCATCTAGCTTATATTAACCATCTAGACTTCAAAACGAACAGTGGTTTTGCAATAATGAAAACTACCTAAAAGTGTCTAAAATCGACTGGAAATCACTAAATAAGCATTTTCAAGTTTTGTTGTTTTTTCATGGTTATTTGCAAAATCTTGTGAGTTTGTGTTTTCTGAAAACGGTTGTGACTTCGATGAACGCTTTGATAAATATAATGTTTTCAATACCCATCTTGCTTATATTAACCATCTAGACTTCAAAACGAACAGTGGTTTTGCAAAAATGTAAACTACCTAAAAGTGTCTAAAATCGACTGGAAATCACTAAATAAGCATTTTGAAGTTTTGTTGTTTTTTCATGGTTATTTGCCAAATGTTGTGAGTTAGTGTATTCTGAAAACGGTTGTGACTTCGATGAACGCTTTGATAAATATAATGTTTTCAATACCCATCTTGCTTATATTAACCATCTAGACTTCAAAACGAACAGTGGTTTTGCAAAAATAAAAACTACCTAAAAGTGTCTAAAATCGACTGGAAATCACTAAATAAGCATTTTGAAGTTTTGTTGTTTTTTCATGGTTATTTGCAAAATCTTGTGAGTTTGTGTTTTCTGAAAACGGTTGTGACTTCGATGAAGGCTTTGATAAATATTATGTTGTCAACACCCATCTAGTTTATATTAACCATCTAGACTTCAAAACGAACAGTGGTTTTGCAAAAATGAAAACTACCTAAAAGTGTCTAAAATCGACTGGAAATCACGAAATAAGCATTTTCAAGTTTTGTTGTTTTTTCATGGTTATTTGCAAAATCTTGTGAGTTTGTGTATTCTGAAAACGGTTGTGACTTCGATGAACGCTTTGATAAATATAATGTTTTCAATACCCATCTAGCTTATATTAACCATCTAGACTTCAAAACGAACAGTGGTTTTGCAAAAATGAAAACTACCTAAAAGTGACTAAAATCGACTGGAAATCACTAAATAAGCATTTTCAAGTTTTGTTGTTTTTTCATGGTTATTTGCAAGATCTTGTGAGTTTGTGTATTCTGAAAACGGTTGTGACTTCGATGAACGCTTTGATAAATATAATGTTTTCAATACCCATCTAGCTTATATTAACCATCTAGACTCCAAAACGAACAGTGGTTTTGCAATAATGAAAACTACCTAAAAGTGTCTAAAATCGACTGGAAATCACTAAATAAGCATTTTCAAGTTTTGTTGTTTTTTCATGGTTATTTGCAAAATCTTGTGAGTTTGTGTTTTCTGAAAACGGTTGTGACTTCGATGAACGCTTTGATAAATATAATGTTTTCAACACCCATCTAGCTTATATTAACCATCTAGACTTCAAAACGAACAGTGGTTTTGCAAAAATGAAAAGTACATAAAAGTGTCTAAAATCGACTGGAAAGCACGAAATAAGCTTTTTCAAGTTTTGTTGTTTTTTCATGGTTATTTGCCAAATGTTGTGAGTTAGTGTATTCTGAAAACGGTTGTGACTTCGATGAACGCTTTGATAAATATAATGTTTTCAATACCCATCTAGCTTATATTAACCATCTAGACTTCAAAACGAACAGTGGTTTTGCAAAAATGAAAACTACCTAAAAGTGTCTAAAATCGACTGGAAATCACTAAATAAGCATTTTGAAGTTTTGTTGTTTTTTCATGGTTATTTGCCAAATGTTGTGAGTTAGTGTATTCTGAAAACGGTTGTGACTTCGATGAACGCTTTGATAAATATAATGTTTTCAATACCCATCTAGCTTATATTAACCATCTAGACTTCAAAACGAACAGTGGTTTTGCAAAAATGAAAACTACCTAAAAGTGTCTAAAATCGACTGGAAATCACTAAATAAGCATTTTCAAGTTTTGTTGTTTTTTCATGGTTATTTGCAAAATCTTGTGAGTTTGTGTTTTCTGAAAACGGTTGTGACTTCGATGAAGGCTTTGATAAATATAATGTTTTCAACACCAATCTAATTTATATTAACCATCTAGACTTCAAAACGAACAGTGGTTTTGCAAAAATGAAAACTACCTAAAAGTGTCTAAAATCGACTGGAAATCACGAAATAAGCATTTTCAAGTTTTGTTGTTTTTTCATGGTTATTTGCAAAATCTTGTGAGTTTGTGTATTCTGAAAACGGTTGTGACTTCGATGAACGCTTTGATAAATATAATGTTTTCAATACCCATCTAGCTTATATTAACCATCTAGACTTCAAAACGAACAGTGGTTTTGCAAAAATGAAAACTATCTAAAAGTGTCTAAAATCGACTGGAAATCACGAAATAAGCATTTTCAAGTTTTGTTGTTTTTTCATGGTTATTTGCAAGATCTTGTGAGTTTGTGTATTCTGAAAACGGTTGTGACTTCGATGAACGCTTTGATAAATATAATGTTTTCAATACCCATCTAGCTTATATTAACCATCTAGACTTCAAAACGAACAGTGGTTTTGCAATAATGAAAACTACCTAAAAGTGTCTAAAATCGACTGGAAATCACTAAATAAGCATTTTCAAGTTTTGTTGTTTTTTCATGGTTATTTGCAAAATCTTGTGAGTTTGTGTTTTCTGAAAACGGTTGTGACTTCGATGAACGCTTTGATAAATATAATGTTTTCAACACCCATCTAGCTTATATTAACCATCTAGACTTCAAAACGAACAGTGGTTTTGCAAAAATGAAAACTACATAAAAGTGTCTAAAATCGACTGGAAATCACGAAATAAGCATTTTCAAGTTTTGTTGTTTTTTCATGGTTGTTTGTAAGATCTTGTGAGTTTGTGTTTTCTGAAAACGGTTGTGACTTCGATGAACGATTTGATAAATATAATGTTTTCAATACCCATCTTGCTTATATTAACCATCTAGACTTCAAAACGAACAGTGGTTTTGCAAAAATGAAAACTACCTAAAAGTGTCTAAAATCGACTGGAAATCACTAAATAAGCATTTTGAAGTTTTGTTGTTTTTTCATGGTTATTTGCCAAATGTTGTGAGTTAGTGTATTCTGAAAACGGTTGTGACTTCGATGAACGCTTTGATAAATATAATGTTTTCAATACCCATCTTGCTTATATTAACCATCTAGACTTCAAAACGAACAGTGGTTTTGCAAAAATAAAAACTACCTAAAAGTGTCTAAAATCGACTGGAAATCACTAAATAAGCATTTTGAAGTTTTGTTGTTTTTTCATGGTTATTTGCAAAATCTTGTGAGTTTGTGTTTTCTGAAAACGGTTGTGACTTCGATGAAGGCTTTGATAAATATTATGTTGTCAACACCCATCTAGTTTATATTAACCATCTAGACTTCAAAACGAACAGTGGTTTTGCAAAAATGAAAACTACCTAAAAGTGTCTAAAATCGACTGGAAATCACGAAATAAGCATTTTCAAGTTTTGTTGTTTTTTCATGGTTATTTACAAAATCTTGTGAGTTTGTGTATTCTGAAAACGGTTGTGACTTCGATGAACGCTTTGATAAATATAATGTTTTCAATACCCATCTAGCTTATATTAACCATCTAGACTTCAAAACGAACAGTGGTTTTGCAAAAATGAAAACTACCTAAAAGTGACTAAAATCGACTGGAAATCACTAAATAACAATTTTCAAGTTTTGTTGTTTTTTCATGGTTATTTGCAAGATCTTGTGAGTTTGTGTATTCTGAAAACGGTTGTGACTTCGATGAACGCTTTGATAAATATAATGTTTTCAATACCCATCTAGCTTATATTAACCATCTAGACTCCAAAACGAACAGTGGTTTTGCAATAATGAAAACTACCTAAAAGTGTCTAAAATCGACTGGAAATCACTAAATAAGCATTTTCAAGTTTTGTTGTTTTTTCATGGTTATTTGCAAAATCTTGTGAGTTTGTGTTTTCTGAAAACGGTTGTGACTTCGATGAACGCTTTGATAAATATAATGTTTTCAACACCCATCTAGCTTATATTAACCATCTAGACTTCAAAACGAACAGTGGTTTTGCAAAAATGAAAACTACATAAAAGTGTCTAAAATCGACTGGAAAGCACGAAATAAGCATTTTCAAGTTTTGTTGTTTTTTCATGGTTGTTTGCAAGATCTTGTGAGTTTGTGTTTTCTGAAAACGGTTGTGACTTCGATGAACGCTTTGATAAATATAATGTTTTCAATACCCATCTTGCTTATATTAACCATCTAGACTTCAAAACGAACAGTGGTTTTGCAAAAATGAAAACTACCTAAAAGTGTCTAAAATCGACTGGAAATCACTAAATAAGCATTTTGAAGTTTTGTTGTTTTTTCATGGTTATTTGCCAAATGTTGTGAGTTAGTGTATTCTGAAAACGGTTGTGACTTCGATGAACGCTTTGATAAATATAATGTTTTCAATACCCATCTAGCTTATATTAACCATCTAGACTTCAAAACGAACAGTGGTTTTGCAAAAATGAAAACTACCTAAAAGTGTCTAAAATCGACTGGAAATCACTAAATAAGCATTTTCAAGTTTTGTTTTTTCATGGTTATTTGCAAAATCTTGTGAGTTTGTGTTTTCTGAAAACGGTTGTGACTTCGATGAAGGCTTTGATAAATATTATGTTTTCAACACCCATCTAGTTTATATTAACCATCTAGACTTCAAAACGAACGGTGGTTTTGCAAAAATGAAAACTACCTAAAAGTGTCTAAAATCGACTGGAAATCACGAAATAAGCATTTTCAAGTTTTGTTGTTTTTTCATGGTTATATGCAAAATCTTGTGAGTTTGTGTATTCTGAAAACGGTTGTGACTTCGATGAACGCTTTGATAAATATAATGTTTTCAATACCCATCTAGCTTATATTAACCATCTAGACTTCAAAACGAACAGTGGTTTTGCAAAAATGAAAACTACCTAAAAGTGTCTAAAATCGACTGGAAATCACTAAATAAGCATTTTCAAGTTTTGTTGTTTTTTCATGGTTATTTACAAGATCTTGTGAGTTTGTGTTTTCTGAAAACGGTTGTGACTTCGATGAACGCTTTGATAAATATAATGTTTTCAATACCCATCTAGCTTATATTAACCATCTAGACTTCAAAACGAACAGTGGTTTTGCAATAATGAAAACTACCTAAAAGTGTCTAAAATCGACTGGAAATCACTAAATAAGCATTTTCAAGTTTTGTTGTTTTTTCATGGTTGTTTGCAAAATCTTGTGAGTTTGTGTTTTCTGAAAAAAGTTGTGACTTCGATGAACGCTTTGATAAATATAATGTTTTCAACACCCATCTAGCTTATATTAACCATCTAGACTTCAAAACGAACAGTGGTTTTGCAAAAATGAAAACTACCTAAAAGTGTCTAAAATCGACTGGAAATCACTAAATAAGCATTTTGAAGTTTTGTTGTTTTTTCATGGTTGTTTGCAAGATGTTGATGAGTTTGTGTATTCTGAAAACGGTTGTGACTTCGATGAACGCTTTGATAAATATAATGTTTTCAATACCCATCTAGCTTATATTAACCATCTAGACTTCAAAACGAACAGTGGTTTTGCAAAAATGAAAACTACCTAAAAGTGTCTAAAATCGACTGGAAATCACTAAATAAGCATTTTCAAGTTTTGTTGTTTTTTCATGGTTATTTACAAGATCTTGTGAGTTTGTGTTTTCTGAAAACGGTTGTGACTTCGATGAACGCTTTGATAAATATAATGTTTTCAATACCCATCTAGCTTATATTAACCATCTAGACTTCAAAACGAACAGTGGTTTTGCAATAATGAAAACTACCTAAAAGTGTCTAAAATCGACTGGAAATCACTAAATAAGCATTTTCAAGTTTTGTTGTTTTTTCATGGTTGTTTGCAAAATCTTGTGAGTTTGTGTTTTCTGAAAACGGTTGTGACTTCGATGAACGCTTTGATAAATATAATGTTTTCAACACCCATCTAGCTTATATTAACCATCTAGACTTCAAAACGAACAGTGGTTTTGCAAAAATGAAAACTACATAAAAGTGTCTAAAATCGACTGGAAATCACGAAATAAGCATTTTCAAGTTTTGTTGTTTTTTCATGGTTGTTTGCAAGATCTTGTGAGTTTGTGTTTTCTGAAAACGGTTGTGACTTCGATGAACGCTTTGATAAATATAATGTTTTAAATACCCATCTTGCTTATATTAACCATCTAGACTTCAAAACGAACAGTGGTTTTGCAAAAATGAAAACTACCTAAAAGTGTCTAAAATCGACTGGAAATCACTAAATAAGCATTTTGAAGTTTTGTTGTTTTTTCATGGTTATTTGCCAAATGTTGTGAGTTAGTGTATTTTGAAAACGGTGGTGACTTCGATGAACGCTTTGATAAATATAATGTTTTCAATACCCATCTAGCTTATATTAACCATCTAGACTTCAAAACGAACAGTGGTTTTGCAAAAATGAAAACTACCTAAAAGTGTCTAAAATCGACTGGAAATCACTAAATAAGCATTTTCAAGTTTTGTTGTTTTTTCATGGTTATTTGCAAAATCTTGTGAGTTTGTGTTTTCTGAAAACGGTTGTGACTTCGATGAAGGCTTTGATAAATATTATGTTTTCAACACCCATCTAGTTTATATTAACCATCTAGACTTCAAAACGAACAGTGGTTTTGCAAAAATGAAAACTACCTAAAAGTGTCTAAAATCGACTGGAAATCACGAAATAAGCATTTTCAAGTTTTGTTGTTTTTTCATGGTTATTTGCAAAATCTTGTGAGTTTGTGTATTCTGAAAACGGTTGTGACTTCGATGAACGCTTTGATAAATATAATGTTTTCAACACCCATCTAGCTTATATTAACCATCTAGACTTCAAAACGAACAGTGGTTTTGCAAAAATGAAAACTACCTAAAAGTGTCTAAAATCGACTGGAAATCGCTAAATAAGCATTTTCAAGTTTTGTTGTTTTTTCATGGTTATTTGCAAGATATTGTGAGTTTGTGTTTTCTGAAAACGGTTGTGACTTCGATGAACGCTTTGATAAATATAATGTTTTCAATACCCATCTAGCTTATATTAACCATCTAGACTTCAAAACGAACAGTGGTTTTGCAAAAATGAAAACTACCTAAAAGTGTCTAAAATCGACTGGAAATCACTAAATAAGCATTTTCAAGTTTTGTTGTTTTTTCATGGTTATTTGCAAAATCTTGTGAGTTTGTGTTTTCTGAAAACGGTTGTGACTTCGATGAACGCTTTGATAAATATAATGTTTTCAACACCCATCTAGCTTATATTAACCATCTAGACTTCAAAACGAACAGTGGTTTTGCAAAAATGAAAACTACATAAAAGTGTCTAAAATCGACTGGAAATCGCTAAATAAGCATTTTCAAGTTTTGTTGTTTTTTCATGGTTATTTGCAAGATCTTGTGAGTTTGTGTTTTCTGAAAACGGTTGTGACTTCGATGAACGCTTTGATAAATATAATGTTTTCAATACCCATCTAGCTTATATTAACCATCTAGACTTCAAAACGAACAGTGGTTTTGCAAAAATGAAAACTACCTAAAAGTGTCTAAAATCGACTGGAAATCACTAAATAAGCATTTTCAAGTTTTGTTGTTTTTTCATGGTTATTTACAAGATCTTGTGAGTTTGTGTTTTCTGAAAACGGTTGTGACTTCGATGAACGCTTTGATAAATATAATGTTTTCAATACCCATCTAGCTTATATTAACCATCTAGACTTCAAAACGAACAGTGGTTTTGCAAAAATGAAAACTACCTAAAAGTGTCTAAAATCGACTGGAACTCACTAAATAAGCATTTTCAAGTTTTGTTGTTTTTTCATGGTTATTTGCAAAATCTTGTGAGTTTGTGTTTTCTGAAAACGGTTGTGACTTCGATGAACGCTTTGATAAATATAATGTTTTCAACACCCATCTAGCTTATATTAACCATCTAGACTTCAAAACGAACAGTGGTTTTGCAAAAATGAAAACTACATAAAAGTGTCTAAAATCGACTGGAAATCACGAAATAAGCATTTTCAAGTTTTGTTGTTTTTTCATGGTTGTTTGCAAGATCTTGTGAGTTTGTGTTTTCTGAAAACGGTTGTGACTTCGATGAACGCTTTGATAAATATAATGTTTTCAATACCCATCTTGCTTATATTAACCATCTAGACTTCAAAACGAACAGTGGTTTTGCAAAAATGAAAACTACCTAAAAGTGTCTAAAATCGACTGGAAATCACTAAATAAGCATTTTGAAGTTTTGTTGTTTTTTCATGGTTATTTGCCAAATGTTGTGAGTTTGTGTTTTCTGAAAACGGTTGTGACTTCGATGAACGCTTTGATAAATATAATGTTTTCAACACCCATCTAGCTTATATTAACCATCTAGACTTCAAAACGAACAGTGGTTTTGCAAAAATGAAAACTACCTAAAAGTGTCTAAAATCGACTGGAAATCGCTAAATAAGCATTTTCAAGTTTTGTTGTTTTTTCATGGTTATTTGCAAGATATTGTGAGTTTGTGTTTTCTGAAAACGGTTGTGACTTCGATGACGGCTTTGATAAATATTATGTTTTCAACACCCATCTAGTTTATATTAACCATCTAGACTTCAAAACGAACAGTGGTTTTGCAAAAATGAAAACTACCTAAAAGTGTCTAAAATCGACTGGAAATCACGAAATAAGCATTTTCAAGTTTTGTTGTTTTTTCATGGTTATTTGCAAAATCTTGTGAGTTTGTGTATTCTGAAAACGGTTGTGACTTCGATGAACGCTTTGATAAATATAATGTTTTCAACACCCATCTAGCTTATATTAACCATCTAGACTTCAAAACGAACAGTGGTTTTGCAAAAATGAAAACTACCTAAAAGTGTCTAAAATCGACTGGAAATCGCTAAATAAGCATTTTCAAGTTTTGTTGTTTTTTCATGGTTATTTGCAAGATATTGTGAGTTTGTGTTTTCTGAAAACGGTTGTGACTTCGATGAACGCTTTGATAAATATAATGTTTTCAATACCCATCTAGCTTATATTAACCATCTAGACTTCAAAACGAACAGTGGTTTTGCAAAAATGAAAACTACATAAAAGTGTCTAAAATCGACTGGAAATCACGAAATAAGCATTTTCAAGTTTTGTTGTTTTTTCATGGTTATTTGCAAAATCTTGTGAGTTTGTGTTTTCTGAAAACGGTTGTGACTTCGATGAACGCTTTGATAAATATAATGTTTTCAACACCCATCTAGCTTATATTAACCATCTAGACTTCAAAACGAACAGTGGTTTTGCAAAAATGAAAACTACCTAAAAGTGTCTAAAATCGACTGGAAATCACTAAATAAGCATTTTGAAGTTTTGTTGTTTTTTCATGGTTATTTGCCAAATGTTGTGAGTTAGTGTATTCTGAAAACGGTTGTGACTTCGATGAACGCTTTGATAAATATAATGTTTTCAATACCCATCTAGCTTATATTAACCATCTAGACTTCAAAACGAACAGTGGTTTTGCAAAAATGAAAACTACCTAAAAGTGTCTAAAATCGACTGGAAATCACTAAATAAGCATTTTCAAGTTTTGTTGTTTTTTCATGGTTATTTGCAAAATCTTGTGAGTTTGTGTTTTCTGAAAACGGTTGTGACTTCGATCAAGGCTTTGATAAATATTATGTTTTCAACACCCATCTAGTTTATATTAACCATCTAGACTTCAAAACGAACAGTGGTTTTGCAAAAATGAAAACTACCTAAAAGTGTCTAAAATCGACTGGAAATCACGAAATAAGCATTTTCAAGTTTTGTTGTTTTTTCATGGTTATTTGCAAAATCTTGTGAGTTTGTGTATTCTGAAAACGGTTGTGACTTCGATGAACGCTTTGATAAATATAATGTTTTCAACACCCATCTAGCTTATATTAACCATCTAGACTTCAAAACGAACAGTGGTTTTGCAAAAATGAAAACTACCTAAAAGTGTCTAAAATCGACTGGAAATCGCTAAATAAGCATTTTCAAGTTTTGTTGTTTTTTCATGGTTATTTGCAAGATATTGTGAGTTTGTGTTTTCTGAAAACGGTTGTGACTTCGATGAACGCTTTGATAAATATAATGTTTTCAATACCCATCTAGCTTATATTAACCATCTAGACTTCAAAACGAACAGTGGTTTTGCAAAAATGAAAACTACCTAAAAGTGTCTAAAATCGACTGGAAATCACTAAATAAGCATTTTCAAGTTTTGTTGTTTTTTCATGGTTATTTGCAAAATCTTGTGAGTTTGTGTTTTCTGAAAACGGTTGTGACTTCGATGAACGCTTTGATAAATATAATGTTTTCAACACCCATCTAGCTTATATTAACCATCTAGACTTCAAAACGAACAGTGGTTTTGCAAAAATGAAAACTACCTAAAAGTGTCTAAAATCGACTGGAAATCACTAAATAAGCATTTTGAAGTTTTGTTGTTTTTTCATGGTTATTTGCCAAATGTTGTGAGTTAGTGTATTCTGAAAACGGTTGTGACTTCGATGAACGCTTTGATAAATATAATGTTTTCAATACCCATCTAGCTTATATTAACCATCTAGACTTCAAAACGAACAGTGGTTTTGCAAAAATGAAAACTACCTAAAAGTGTCTAAAATCGACTGGAAATCACTAAATAAGCATTTTCAAGTTTTGTTGTTTTTTCATGGTTATTTACAAGATCTTGTGAGTTTGTGTTTTCTGAAAACGGTTGTGACTTCGATGAACGCTTTGATAAATATAATGTTTTCAATACCCATCTAGCTTATATTAACCATCTAGACTTCAAAACGAACAGTGGTTTTGCAATAATGAAAACTACCTAAAAGTGTCTAAAATCGACTGGAAATCACTAAATAAGCATTTTCAAGTTTTGTTGTTTTTTCATGGTTATTTGCAAAATCTTGTGAGTTTGTGTTTTCTGAAAACGGTTGTGACTTCGATGAACGCTTTGATAAATATAATGTTTTCAACACCCATCTAGCTTATATTAACCATCTAGACTTCAAAACGAACAGTGGTTTTGCAAAAATGAAAACTACATAAAAGTGTCTAAAATCGACTGGAAATCACGAAATAAGCATTTTCAAGTTTTGTTGATTTTTCATGGTTACTTGCAAAATTTTGTGAGTTAGTGTATTCTGAAAACGGTTGTGACTTCGATGAACGGTTTGATAAATATAATGTTTTCAACACCCATCTAGCTTATATTAACCATCTAGACTTCAAAACGAACAGTGGTTTTGCAAAATGAAAACTACCTAAAAGTGTCTAAAATCGACTGGAAATCACGAAATAAGCATTTTCAAGTTTTGTTTTTTCATGGTTATTTGCAAGATCTTGTGAGTTTGTGTATTCTGAAAACGGTTGTGACTTCGATGAACGCTTTGATAAATATAATGTTTTCAATACCCATCTAGCTTATATTAACCATCTAGACTTCAAAACGAACAGTGGTTTTGCAAAAATGAAAACTACCTAAAAGTGTCTAAAATCGACTGGAAATCGCTAAATAAGCATTTTCAAGTTTTGTTGTTTTTTCATGGTTATTTGCAAGATCTTGTGAGTTTGTGTTTTCTGAAAACGGTTGTGACTTCGATGAACGCTTTGATAAATATAATGTTTTCAATACCCATCTAGCTTATATTAACCATCTAGACTTCAAAACGAACAGTGGTTTTGCAAAAATGAAAACTACCTAAAATGTCTAAAATCGACTGGAAATCACTAAATAAGCATTTTCAAGTTTTGTTGTTTTTTCATGGTTATTTGCAAAATCTTGTGAGTTTGTGTTTTCTGAAAACGGTTGTGACTTCGATGAACGCTTTGATAAATATAATGTTTTCAACACCCATCTAGCTTATATTAACCATCTAGACTTCAAAACGAACAGTGGTTTTGCAAAAATGAAAACTACCTAAAAGTGTCTAAAATCGACTGGAAATCACGAAATAAGCATTTTCAAGTTTTGTTGTTTTTTCATGGTTACTTGCAAAATTTTGTGAGTTAGTGTATTCTGAAAACGGTTGTGACTTCGATGAACGGTTTGATAAATATAATGTTTTCAACACCCATCTAGCTTATATTAACCATCTAGACTTCAAAACGAACAGTGGTTTTGCAAAAATGAAAACTACCTAAAAGTGTCTAAAATCGACTGGAAATCACGAAATAAGCATTTTCAAGTTTCGTTGTTTTTCCATGGTTATTTGCAAAATTTTGTAAGTTTGTGTTTTCTGAAAACGGTTGTGACTTCGATGAACGCTTTGATAAATATAATGTTTTCAACACCCATCTAGCTTATATTAACCATCTAGACTTCAAAACGAACAGTGGTTTTGCAAAAATGAAAACTACCTAAAAGTGTCTAAAATCGACTGGAAATCACGAAATAAGCATTTTCAAGTTTTGTTTTTTTATGGTTATTTGCAAGATCTTGTGAGTTTGTGTATTCTGAAAACGGTTGTGACTTCGATGAACGCTTTGATAAATATAATGTTTTCAATACCCATCTAGCTTATATTAACCATCTAGACTTCAAAACGAACAGTGGTTTTGCAAAAATGAAAACTACCTAAAAGTGTCTAAAATCGACTGGAAATCGCTAAATAAGCATTTTCAAGTGTCGTTGTTTTTTCATGGTTATTTGCAAGATCTTGTGAGTTTGTGTTTTCTGAAAACGGTTGTGACTTCGATGAACGCTTTGATAAATATAATGTTTTCAATACCCATCTAGCTTATATTAACCATCTAGACTTCAAAACGAACAGTGGTTTTGCAAAAATGAAAACTACCTAAAAGTGTCTAAAATCGACTGGAAATCACTAAATAAGCATTTTCAAGTTTTGTTGTTTTTTCATGGTTATTTGCAAAATCTTGTGAGTTTGTGTTTTCTGAAATCGGTTGTGACTTCGATGAACGCTTTGATAAATATAATGTTTTCAACACCCATATAGCTTATATTAACCATCTAGACTTCAAAACGAACAGTGGTTTTGCAAAAATGAAAACTACCTAAAAGTGTCTAAAATCGACTGGAAATCACTAAATAAGCATTTTCAAGTTTTGTTGTTTTTTCATGGTTATTTGCAAAATCTTGTGAGTTTGTGTTTTCTGAAAACGGTTGTGACTTCGATGAACGCTTTGATAAATATAATGTTTTCAACACCCATCTAGCTTATATTAACCATCTAGACTTCAAAACGAACAGTGATTTTGCAAAAATGAAAACTACCTAAAAGTGTCTAAAATCGACTGGAAATCACTAAATAAGCATTTTGAAGTTTTGTTGTTGTTTTTTCATGGTTATTTGCCAAATGTTGTGAGTTAGTGTATTCTGAAAACGGTTGTGACTTCGATGAACGCTTTGATAAATATAATGTTTTCAATACCCATCTAGCTTATATTAACCATCTAGACTTCAAAACGAACAGTGGTTTTGCAAAAATGAAAACTACCTATAAGTGTCTAAAATCGACTGGAAATCACGAAATAAGCATTTTCAAGTTTTGTTGTTTTTTCATGGTTATTTGCAAAATTTTGTGAGTTTGTGTTTTCTGAAAACGGTTGTGACTTCGATGAACGCTTTGATAAATATAATGTTTTCAACACCCATCTAGCTTATATTAACCATCTAGACTTCAAAACGAACAGTGGTTTTGCAAAAATGAAAACTACCTAAAAGTGTCTAAAATCGACTGGAAATCACGAAATAAGCATTTTCAAGTTTTGTTGTTTTTTCATGGTTATTTGCAAAATTTTGTGAGTTAGTGTATTCTGAAAACGGTTGTGACTTCGATGAACGGTTTGATAAATATAATGTTTTCAACACCCATCTAGCTTATATTAACCATCTAGACTTCAAAACGAACAGTGGTTTTGCAAAAATGAAAACTACCTAAAAGTTTCTAAAATCGACTGGAAATCACGAAATAAGCATTTTCAAGTTTCGTTGTTTTTTCATGGTTATTTGCAAAATTTTGTGAGTTTGTGTTTTCTGAAAACGGTTGTGACTTCGATGAACGCTTTGATAAATATAATGTTTTCAACACCCATCTAGCTTATATTAACCATCTAGACTTCAAAACGAACAGTGGTTTTGCAAAAATGAAAACTACCTAAAAGTGTCTAAAATCGACTGGAAATCGCTAAATAAGCATTTTCAAGTTTTGTTGTTTTTTCATGGTTATTTGCAAGATCTTGTGAGTTTGTGTTTTCTGAAAACGGTTGTGACTTCGATGAACGCTTTGATAAATATAATGTTTTCAACACCCATCTAGCTTATATTAACCATCTAGACTTCAAAACGAACAGTGGTTTTGCAAAAATGAAAACTACATAAAAGTGTCTAAAATCGACTGGAAATCACGAAATAAGCATTTTCAAGTTTTGTTGTTTTTTCATGGTTATTTGCAAAATTTTGTGAGTTTGTGTTTTCTGAAAACGGTTGTGACTTCGATGAACGCTTTGATAAATATAATGTTTTCAACACCCATCTAGCTTATATTAACCATCTAGACTTCAAAACGAACAGTGGTTTTGCAAAAATGAAAACTACCTAAAAGTGTCTAAAATCGACTGGAAATCACGAAATAAGCATTTTCAAGTTTTGTTGTTTTTTCATGGTTACTTGCAAAATTTTGTGAGTTAGTGTATTCTGAAAACGGTTGTGACTTCGATGAACGGTTTGATAAATATAATGTTTTCAACACCCATCTAGCTTATATTAACCATCTAGACTTCAAAACGAACAGTGGTTTTGCAAAATGAAAACTACCTAAAAGTGTCTAAAATCGACTGGAAATCACGAAATAAGCAATTTCAAGTTTTGTTTTTTCATGGTTATTTGCAAGATCTTGTGAGTTTGTGTATTCTGAAAACGGTTGTGACTTCGATGAACGCTTTGATAAATATAATGTTTTCAATACCCATCTAGCTTATATTAACCATCTAGACTTCAAAACGAACAGTGGTTTTGCAAAAATGAAAACTACCTAAAAGTGTCTAAAATCGACTGGAAATCGCTAAATAAGCATTTTCAAGTTTTGTTGTTTTTTCATGGTTATTTGCAAGATCTTGTGAGTTTGTGTTTTCTGAAAACGGTTGTGACTTCGATGAACGCTTTGATAAATATAATGTTTTCAATACCCATCTAGCTTATATTAACCATCTAGACTTCAAAACGAACAGTGGTTTTGCAAAAATGAAAACTACCTAAAATGTCTAAAATCGACTGGAAATCACTAAATAAGCATTTTCAAGTTTTGTTGTTTTTTCATGGTTATTTGCAAAATCTTGTGAGTTTGTGTTTTCTGAAAACGGTTGTGACTTCGATGAACGCTTTGATAAATATAATGTTTTCAACACCCATCTAGCTTATATTAACCATCTAGACTTCAAAACGAACAGTGGTTTTGCAAAAATGAAAACTACCTAAAAGTGTCTAAAATCGACTGGAAATCACGAAATAAGCATTTTCAAGTTTTGTTGTTTTTTCATGGTTACTTGCAAAATTTTGTGAGTTAGTGTATTCTGAAAACGGTTGTGACTTCGATGAACGGTTTGATAAATATAATGTTTTCAACACCCATCTAGCTTATATTAACCATCTAGACTTCAAAACGAACAGTGGTTTTGCAAAAATGAAAACTACCTAAAAGTGTCTAAAATCGACTGGAAATCACGAAATAAGCATTTTCAAGTTTCGTTGTTTTTTCATGGTTATTTGCAAAATTTTGTGAGTTTGTGTTTTCTGAAAACGGTTGTGACTTCGATGAACGCTTTGATAAATATAATGTTTTCAACACCCATCTAGCTTATATTAACCATCTAGACTTCAAAACGAACAGTGGTTTTGCAAAAATGAAAACTACCTAAAAGTGTCTAAAATCGACTGGAAATCACGGAATAAGCATTTTCAAGTTTTGTTTTTTTATGGTTATTTGCAAGATCTTGTGAGTTTGTGTATTCTGAAAACGGTTGTGACTTCGATGAACGCTTTGATAAATATAATGTTTTCAATACCCATCTAGCTTATATTAACCATCTAGACTTCAAAACGAACAGTGGTTTTGCAAAAATGAAAACTACCTAAAAGTGTCTAAAATCGACTGGAAATCGCTAAATAAGCATTTTCAAGTTTTGTTGTTTTTTCATGGTTATTTGCAAGATCTTGTGAGTTTGTGTTTTCTGAAAACGGTTGTGACTTCGATGAACGCTTTGATAAATATAATGTTTTCAATACCCATCTAGCTTATATTAACCATCTAGACTTCAAAACGAACAGTGGTTTTGCAAAAATGAAAACTACCTAAAAGTGTCTAAAATCGACTGGAAATCACTAAATAAGCATTTTCAAGTTTTGTTGTTTTTTCATGGTTATTTGCAAAATCTTGTGAGTTTGTGTTTTCTGAAATCGGTTGTGACTTCGATGAACGCTTTGATAAATATAATGTTTTCAACACCCATATAGCTTATATTAACCATCTAGACTTCAAAACGAACAGTGGTTTTGCAAAAATGAAAACTACCTAAAAGTGTCTAAAATCGACTGGAAATCACTAAATAAGCATTTTCAAGTTTTGTTGTTTTTTCATGGTTATTTGCAAAATCTTGTGAGTTTGTGTTTTCTGAAAACGGTTGTGACTTCGATGAACGCTTTGATAAATATAATGTTTTCAACACCCATCTAGCTTATATTAACCATCTAGACTTCAAAACGAACAGTGATTTTGCAAAAATGAAAACTACCTAAAAGTGTCTAAAATCGACTGGAAATCACTAAATAAGCATTTTCAAGTTTTGTTGTTTTTTCATGGTTGTTTGCAAGATGTTGATGAGTTTGTGTATTCTGAAAACGGTTGTGACTTCGATGAACGCTTTGATAAATATAATGTTTTCAATACCCATCTTGCTTATATTAACCATCTAGACTTCAAAACGAACAGTGGTTTTGCAAAAATGAAAACTACCTAAAAGTGTCTAAAATCGACTGGAAATCACTAAATAAGCATTTTGAAGTTTTGTTGTTTTTTCATGGTTATTTGCCAAATGTTGTGAGTTAGTGTATTCTGAAAACGGTTGTGACTTCGATGAACGCTTTGATAAATATAATGTTTTCAATACCCATCTAGCTTATATTAACCATCTAGACTTCAAAACGAACAGTGGTTTTGCAAAAATGAAAACTACCTAAAAGTGTCTAAAATCGACTGGAAATCACTAAATAAGCATTTTCAAGTTTTGTTGTTTTTTCATGGTTATTTGCAAAATCTTGTGAGTTTGTGTATTCTGAAAACGGTTGTGACTTCGATGAACGCTTTGATAAATATAATGTTTTCAATACCCATCTAGCTTATATTAACCATCTAGACTTCAAAACGAACAGTGGTTTTGCAAAAATGAAAACTACCTAAAAGTGTCTAAAATCGACTGGAAATCACTAAATAAGCATTTTCAAGTTTTGTTGTTTTTTCATGGTTATTTGCAAAATCTTGTGAGTTTGTGTTTTCTGAAATCGGTTGTGACTTCGATGAACGCTTTGATAAATATAATGTTTTCAACACCCATATAGCTTATATTAACCATCTAGACTTCAAAACGAACAGTGGTTTTGCAAAAATGAAAACTACCTAAAAGTGTCTAAAATCGACTGGAAATCGCTAAATAAGCATTTTCAAGTTTTGTTGTTTTTTCATGGTTATTTGCAAGATCTTGTGAGTTTGTGTTTTCTGAAAACGGTTGTGACTTCGATGAACGCTTTGATAAATATAATGTTTTCAATACCCATCTAGCTTATATTAACCATCTAGACTTCAAAACGAACAGTGGTTTTGCAAAAATGAAAACTACCTAAAAGTGTCTAAAATCGACTGGAAATCACTAAATAAGCATTTTCAAGTTTTGTTGTTTTTTCATGGTTATTTGCAAAATCTTGTGAGTTTGTGTTTTCTGAAAACGGTTGTGACTTCGATGAACGCTTTGATAAATATAATGTTTTCAACACCCATCTAGCTTATATTAACCATCTAGACTTCAAAACGAACAGTGATTTTGCAAAAATGAAAACTACCTAAAAGTGTCTAAAATCGACTGGAAATCACTAAATAAGCATTTTCAAGTTTTGTTGTTTTTTCATGGTTGTTTGCAAGATGTTGTGAGTTTGTGTATTCTGAAATCGGTTGTGACTTCGATGAACGCTTTGATAAATATAATGTTTTCAACACCCATATAGCTTATATTAACCATCTAGACTTCAAAACGAACAGTGGTTTTGCAAAATGAAAACTACCTAAAAGTGTCTAAAATCGACTGGAAATCGCTAAATAAGCATTTTCAAGTTTTGTTGTTTTTTCATGGTTATTTGCAAAATCTTGTGAGTTTGTGTTTTCTGAAAACGGTTGTGACTTCGATGAACGCTTTGATAAATATAATGTTTTCAATACCCATCTAGCTTATATTAACCATCTAGACTTCAAAACGAACAGTGGTTTTGCAAAAATGAAAACTACCTAAAAGTGTCTAAAATCGACTGGAAATCACTAAATAAGCATTTTCAAGTTTTGTTGTTTTTTCATGGTTATTTGCAAAATCTTGTGAGTTTGTGTTTTCTGAAAACGGTTGTGACTTCGATGAACGCTTTGATAAATATAATGTTTTCAACACCCATCTAGCTTATATTAACCATCTAGACTTCAAAACGAACAGTGATTTTGCAAAAATGAAAACTACCTAAAAGTGTCTAAAATCGACTGGAAATCACTAAATAAGCATTTTCAAGTTTTGTTGTTTTTTCATGGTTGTTTGCAAGATGTTGTGAGTTTGTGTATTCTGAAAACGGTTGTGACTTCGATGAACGCTTTGATAAATATAATGTTTTCAATACCCATCTTGCTTATATTAACCATCTAGACTTCAAAACGAACAGTGGTTTTGCAAAAATGAAAACTACCTAAAAGTGTCTAAAATCGACTGGAAATCACTAAATAAGCATTTTCAAGTTTTGTTGTTTTTTCATGGTTATTTGCCAAATGTTGTGAGTTTGTGTTTTCTGAAAACGGTTGTGACTTCGATGAACGCTTTGATAAATATAATGTTTTCAATACCCATCTAGCTTATATTAACCATCTAGACTTCAAAACGAACAGTGGTTTTGCAAAAATGAAAACTACCTAAAAGTGTCTAAAATCGACTGGAAATCACTAAATAAGCATTTTCAAGTTTTGTTGTTTTTTCATGGTTATTTGCAAAATCTTGTGAGTTTGTGTTTTCTGAAAACGGTTGTGACTTCGATGAACGCTTTGATAAATATAATGTTTTCAACACCCATCTAGCTTATATTAACCATCTAGACTTCAAAACGAACAGTGATTTTTCAAAAATGAAAACTACCTAAAAGTGTCTAAAATCGACTGGAAATCACTAAATAAGCATTTTCAAGTTTTGTTGTTTTTTCATGGTTATTTGCAAAATCTTGTGAGTTTGTGTATTCTGAAAACGGTTGTGACTTCGATGAACGCTTTGATAAATATAATGTTTTCAACACCCATCTAGCTTATATTAACCATCTAGACTTCAAAACGAACAGTGGTTTTGCAAAAATGAAAACTACCTATAAGTGTCTAAAATCGACTGGAAATCACGAAATAAGCATTTTCAAGTTTTGTTGTTTTTTCATGGTTATTTGCAAAATTTTGTGAGTTTGTGTTTTCTGAAAACGGTTGTGACTTCGATGAACGCTTTGATAAATATAATGTTTTCAACACCCATCTAGCTTATATTAACCATCTAGACTTCAAAACGAACAGTGGTTTTGCAAAAATGAAAACTACCTAAAAGTGTCTAAAATCGACTGGAAATCACGAAATAAGCATTTTGAAGTTTTGTTGTTTTTTCATGGTTATTTGCCAAATGTTGTGAGTTAGTGTATTCTGAAAACGGTTGTGACTTCGATGAACGCTTTGATAAATATAATGTTTTCAATACCCATCTAGCTTATATTAACCATCTAGACTTCAAAACGAACAGTGGTTTTGCAAAAATGAAAACTACCTAAAAGTGTCTAAAATCAACTGGAAATCACTAAATAAGCATTTTCAAGTTTTGTTGTTTTTTCATGGTTATTTGCAAAATCTTGTGAGTTTGTGTATTCTGAAAACGGTTGTGACTTCGATGAACGCTTTGATAAATATAATGTTTTCAATACCCATCTAGCTTATATTAACCATCTAGACTTCAAAACGAACAGTGGTTTTGCAAAAATGAAAACTACCTAAAAGTGTCTAAAATCGACTGGAAATCACTAAATAAGCATTTTCAAGTTTTGTTGTTTTTTCATGGTTATTTGCAAAATCTTGTGAGTTTGTGTTTTCTGAAATCGGTTGTGACTTCGATGAACGCTTTGATAAATATAATGTTTTCAACACCCATATAGCTTATATTAAACATCTAGACTTCAAAACGAACAGTGGTTTTGCAAAAATGAAAACTACCTAAAAGTGTCTAAAATCGACTGGAAATCGCTAAATAAGTATTTTCAAGTTTTGTTGTTTTTTCATGGTTATTTGCAAGATCTTGTGAGTTTGTGTTTTCTGAAAACGGTTGTGACTTCGATGAACGCTTTGATAAATATAATGTTTTCAATACCCATCTAGCTTATATTAACCATCTAGACTTCAAAACGAACAGTGGTTTTGCAAAAATGAAAACTACATAAAAGTGTCTAAAATCGACTGGAAATCACTAAATAAGCATTTTCAAGTTTTGTTGTTTTTTCATGGTTATTTGCAAAATCTTGTGAGTTTGTGTATTCTGAAAACGGTTGTGACTTCGATGAACGCTTTGATAAATATAATGTTTTCAATACCCATCTTGCTTATATTAACCATCTAGACTTCAAAACGAACAGTGGTTTTGCAAAAATGAAAACTACCTAAAAGTGTCTAAAATCGACTGGAAATCACAAAATAAGCATTTTGAAGTTTTGTTGTTTTTTCATGGTTATTTGCCAAATGTTGTGAGTTAGTGTATTCTGAAAACGGTTGTGACTTCGATGAACGCTTTGATAAATATAATGTTTTCAATACCCATCTAGCTTATATTAACCATCTAGACTTCAAAACGAACAGTGGTTTTGCAAAAATGAAAACTACCTAAAAGTGTCTAAAATCGACTGGAAATCGCTAAATAAGCATTTTCAAGTTTTGTTGTTTTTTCATGGTTATTTGCAAGATCTTGTGAGTTTGTGTTTTCTGAAAACGGTTGTGACTTCGATGAACGCTTTGATAAATATAATGTTTTCAATACCCATCTAGCTTATATTAACCATCTAGACTTCAAAACGAACAGTGGTTTTGCAAAAATGAAAACTACCTAAAAGTGTCTAAAATCGACTGGAAATCACTAAATAAGCATTTTCAAGTTTTGTTGTTTTTTCATGGTTATTTGCAAAATCTTGTGAGTTTGTGTTTTCTGAAATCGGTTGTGACTTCGATGAACGCTTTGATAAATATAATGTTTTCAACACCCATATAGCTTATATTAACCATCTAGACTTCAAAACGAACAGTGGTTTTGCAAAAATGAAAACTACCTAAAAGTGTCTAAAATCGACTGGAAATCACTAAATAAGCATTTTCAAGTTTTGTTGTTTTTTCATGGTTATTTGCAAAATCTTGTGAGTTTGTGTTTTCTGAAAACGGTTGTGACTTCGATGAACGCTTTGATAAATATAATGTTTTCAACACCCATCTAGCTTATATTAACCATCTAGACTTCAAAACGAACAGTGATTTTGCAAAAATGAAAACTACCTAAAAGTGTCTAAAATCGACTGGAAATCACTAAATAAGCATTTTCAAGTTTTGTTGTTTTTTCATGGTTGTTTGCAAGATGTTGATGAGTTTGTGTATTCTGAAAACGGTTGTGACTTCGATGAACGCTTTGATAAATATAATGTTTTCAATACCCATCTTGCTTATATTAACCATCTAGACTTCAAAACGAACAGTGGTTTTGCAAAAATGAAAACTACCTAAAAGTGTCTAAAATCGACTGGAAATCACTAAATAAGCATTTTGAAGTTTTGTTGTTTTTTCATGGTTATTTGCCAAATGTTGTGAGTTAGTGTATTCTGAAAACGGTTGTGACTTCGATGAACGCTTTGATAAATATAATGTTTTCAATACCCATCTAGCTTATATTAACCATCTAGACTTCAAAACGAACAGTGGTTTTGCAAAAATGAAAACTACCTAAAAGTGTCTAAAATCGACTGGAAATCACTAAATAAGCATTTTCAAGTTTTGTTGTTTTTTCATGGTTATTTGCAAAATCTTGTGAGTTTGTGTATTCTGAAAACGGTTGTGACTTCGATGAACGCTTTGATAAATATAATGTTTTCAATACCCATCTAGCTTATATTAACCATCTAGACTTCAAAACGAACAGTGGTTTTGCAAAAATGAAAACTACCTAAAAGTGTCTAAAATCGACTGGAAATCACTAAATAAGCATTTTCAAGTTTTGTTGTTTTTTCATGGTTATTTGCAAAATCTTGTGAGTTTGTGTTTTCTGAAATCGGTTGTGACTTCGATGAACGCTTTGATAAATATAATGTTTTCAACACCCATATAGCTTATATTAACCATCTAGACTTCAAAACGAACAGTGGTTTTGCAAAAATGAAAACTACCTAAAAGTGTCTAAAATCGACTGGAAATCGCTAAATAAGCATTTTCAAGTTTTGTTGTTTTTTCATGGTTATTTGCAAGATCTTGTGAGTTTGTGTTTTCTGAAAACGGTTGTGACTTCGATGAACGCTTTGATAAATATAATGTTTTCAATACCCATCTAGCTTATATTAACCATCTAGACTTCAAAACGAACAGTGGTTTTGCAAAAATGAAAACTACCTAAAAGTGTCTAAAATCGACTGGAAATCACTAAATAAGCATTTTCAAGTTTTGTTGTTTTTTCATGGTTATTTGCAAAATCTTGTGAGTTTGTGTTTTCTGAAAACGGTTGTGACTTCGATGAACGCTTTGATAAATATAATGTTTTCAACACCCATCTAGCTTATATTAACCATCTAGACTTCAAAACGAACAGTGATTTTGCAAAAATGAAAACTACCTAAAAGTGTCTAAAATCGACTGGAAATCACTAAATAAGCATTTTCAAGTTTTGTTGTTTTTTCATGGTTGTTTGCAAGATGTTGTGAGTTTGTGTATTCTGAAATCGGTTGTGACTTCGATGAACGCTTTGATAAATATAATGTTTTCAACACCCATATAGCTTATATTAACCATCTAGACTTCAAAACGAACAGTGGTTTTGCAAAAATGAAAACTACCTAAAAGTGTCTAAAATCGACTGGAAATCGCTAAATAAGCATTTTCAAGTTTTGTTGTTTTTTCATGGTTATTTGCAAAATCTTGTGAGTTTGTGTTTTCTGAAAACGGTTGTGACTTCGATGAACGCTTTGATAAATATAATGTTTTCAATACCCATCTAGCTTATATTAACCATCTAGACTTCAAAACGAACAGTGGTTTTGCAAAAATGAAAACTACCTAAAAGTGTCTAAAATCGACTGGAAATCACTAAATAAGCATTTTCAAGTTTTGTTGTTTTTTCATGGTTATTTGCAAAATCTTGTGAGTTTGTGTTTTCTGAAAACGGTTGTGACTTCGATGAACGCTTTGATAAATATAATGTTTTCAACACCCATCTAGCTTATATTAACCATCTAGACTTCAAAACGAACAGTGATTTTGCAAAAATGAAAACTACCTAAAAGTGTCTAAAATCGACTGGAAATCACTAAATAAGCATTTTCAAGTTTTGTTGTTTTTTCATGGTTGTTTGCAAGATGTTGTGAGTTTGTGTATTCTGAAAACGGTTGTGACTTCGATGAACGCTTTGATAAATATAATGTTTTCAATACCCATCTTGCTTATATTAACCATCTAGACTTCAAAACGAACAGTGGTTTTGCAAAAATGAAAACTACCTAAAAGTGTCTAAAATCGACTGGAAATCACTAAATAAGCATTTTCAAGTTTTGTTGTTTTTTCATGGTTATTTGCCAAATGTTGTGAGTTTGTGTTTTCTGAAAACGGTTGTGACTTCGATGAACGCTTTGATAAATATAATGTTTTCAATACCCATCTAGCTTATATTAACCATCTAGACTTCAAAACGAACAGTGGTTTTGCAAAAATGAAAACTACCTAAAAGTGTCTAAAATCGACTGGAAATCACTAAATAAGCATTTTCAAGTTTTGTTGTTTTTTCATGGTTATTTGCAAAATCTTGTGAGTTTGTGTTTTCTGAAAACGGTTGTGACTTCGATGAACGCTTTGATAAATATAATGTTTTCAACACCCATCTAGCTTATATTAACCATCTAGACTTCAAAACGAACAGTGATTTTTCAAAAATGAAAACTACCTAAAAGTGTCTAAAATCGACTGGAAATCACTAAATAAGCATTTTCAAGTTTTGTTGTTTTTTCATGGTTATTTGCAAAATCTTGTGAGTTTGTGTATTCTGAAAACGGTTGTGACTTCGATGAACGCTTTGATAAATATAATGTTTTCAACACCCATCTAGCTTATATTAACCATCTAGACTTCAAAACGAACAGTGGTTTTGCAAAAATGAAAACTACCTATAAGTGTCTAAAATCGACTGGAAATCACGAAATAAGCATTTTCAAGTTTTGTTGTTTTTTCATGGTTATTTGCAAAATTTTGTGAGTTTGTGTTTTCTGAAAACGGTTGTGACTTCGATGAACGCTTTGATAAATATAATGTTTTCAACACCCATCTAGCTTATATTAACCATCTAGACTTCAAAACGAACAGTGGTTTTGCAAAAATGAAAACTACCTAAAAGTGTCTAAAATCGACTGGAAATCACGAAATAAGCATTTTGAAGTTTTGTTGTTTTTTCATGGTTATTTGCCAAATGTTGTGAGTTAGTGTATTCTGAAAACGGTTGTGACTTCGATGAACGCTTTGATAAATATAATGTTTTCAATACCCATCTAGCTTATATTAACCATCTAGACTTCAAAACGAACAGTGGTTTTGCAAAAATGAAAACTACCTAAAAGTGTCTAAAATCAACTGGAAATCACTAAATAAGCATTTTCAAGTTTTGTTGTTTTTTCATGGTTATTTGCAAAATCTTGTGAGTTTGTGTATTCTGAAAACGGTTGTGACTTCGATGAACGCTTTGATAAATATAATGTTTTCAATACCCATCTAGCTTATATTAACCATCTAGACTTCAAAACGAACAGTGGTTTTGCAAAAATGAAAACTACCTAAAAGTGTCTAAAATCGACTGGAAATCACTAAATAAGCATTTTCAAGTTTTGTTGTTTTTTCATGGTTATTTGCAAAATCTTGTGAGTTTGTGTTTTCTGAAATCGGTTGTGACTTCGATGAACGCTTTGATAAATATAATGTTTTCAACACCCATATAGCTTATATTAAACATCTAGACTTCAAAACGAACAGTGGTTTTGCAAAAATGAAAACTACCTAAAAGTGTCTAAAATCGACTGGAAATCGCTAAATAAGTATTTTCAAGTTTTGTTGTTTTTTCATGGTTATTTGCAAGATCTTGTGAGTTTGTGTTTTCTGAAAACGGTTGTGACTTCGATGAACGCTTTGATAAATATAATGTTTTCAATACCCATCTAGCTTATATTAACCATCTAGACTTCAAAACGAACAGTGGTTTTGCAAAAATGAAAACTACATAAAAGTGTCTAAAATCGACTGGAAATCACTAAATAAGCATTTTCAAGTTTTGTTGTTTTTTCATGGTTATTTGCAAAATCTTGTGAGTTTGTGTTTTCTGAAAACGGTTGTGACTTCGATGAACGCTTTGATAAATATAATGTTTTCAACACCCATCTAGCTTATATTAACCATCTAGACTTCAAAACGAACAGTGATTTTGCAAAAATGAAAACTACCTAAAAGTGTCTAAAATCGACTGGAAATCACTAAATAAGCATTTTCAAGTTTTGTTGTTTTTTCATGGTTGTTTGCAAGATGTTGTGAGTTTGTGTATTCTGAAAACGGTTGTGACTTCGATGAACGCTTTGATAAATATAATGTTTTCAATACCCATCTTGCTTATATTAACCATCTAGACTTCAAAACGAACAGTGGTTTTGCAAAAATGAAAACTACCTAAAAGTGTCTAAAATCGACTGGAAATCACAAAATAAGCATTTTGAAGTTTTGTTGTTTTTTCATGGTTATTTGCCAAATGTTGTGAGTTAGTGTATTCTGAAAACGGTTGTGACTTCGATGAACGCTTTGATAAATATAATGTTTTCAATACCCATCTAGCTTATATTAACCATCTAGACTTCAAAACGAACAGTGGTTTTGCAAAAATGAAAACTACCTAAAAGTGTCTAAAATCGACTGGAAATCACTAAATAAGCATTTTCAAGTTTTGTTGTTTTTTCATGGTTATTTGCAAAATCTTGTGAGTTTGTGTATTCTGAAAACGGTTGTGACTTCGATGAACGCTTTGATAAATATAATGTTTTCAATACCCATCTAGCTTATATTAACCATCTAGACTTCAAAACGAACAGTGGTTTTGCAAAAATGAAAACTACCTAAAAGTGTCTAAAATCGACTGGAAATCACTAAATAAGCATTTTCAAGTTTTGTTGTTTTTTCATGGTTATTTGCAAAATCTTGTGAGTTTGTGTTTTCTGAAATCGGTTGTGACTTCGATGAACGCTTTGATAAATATAATGTTTTCAATACCCATCTAGCTTATATTAACCATCTAGACTTCAAAACGAACAGTGGTTTTGCAAAAATGAAAACTACCTAAAAGTGTCTAAAATCGACTGGAAATCACTAAATAAGCATTTTCAAGTTTTGTTGTTTTTTCATGGTTATTTGCAAAATCTTGTGAGTTTGTGTTTTCTGAAAACGGTTGTGACTTCGATGAACGCTTTGATAAATATAATGTTTTCAACACCCATCTAGCTTATATTAGCCATCTAGACTTCAAAACGAACAGTGATTTTGCAAAAATGAAAACTACCTAAAAGTGTCTAAAATCGACTGGAAATCACTAAATAAGCATTTTCAAGTTTTGTTGTTTTTTCATGGTTATTTGCAAAATCTTGTGAGTTTGTGTTTTCTGAAAACGGTTGTGACTTCGATGAACGCTTTGATAAATATAATGTTTTCAACACCCATCTAGCTTATATTAACCATCTAGACTTCAAAACGAACAGTGATTTTGCAAAAATGAAAACTACCTAAAAGTGTCTAAAATCGACTGGAAATCACTAAATAAGCATTTTCAAGTTTTGTTGTTTTTTCATGGTTATTTGCAAAATCTTGTGAGTTTGTGTTTTCTGAAAACGGTTGTGACTTCGATGAACGCTTTGATAAATATAATGTTTTCAACACCCATATAGCTTATATTAACCATCTAGACTTCAAAACGAACAGTGGTTTTGCAAAAATGAAAACTACCTAAAAGTGTCTAAAATCGACTGGAAATCGCTAAATAAGCATTTTCAAGTTTTGTTGTTTTTTCATGGTTATTTGCAAGATCTTGTGAGTTTGTGTTTTCTGAAAACGGTTGTGACTTCGATGAACGCTTTGATAAATATAATGTTTTCAATACCCATCTTGCTTATATTAACCATCTAGACTTCAAAACGAACAGTGGTTTTGCAAAAATGAAAACTACCTAAAAGTGTCTAAAATCGACTGGAAATCACTAAATAAGCATTTTCAAGTTTTGTTGTTTTTTCATGGTTATTTGCAAAATCTTGTGAGTTTGTGTATTCTGAAAACGGTTGTGACTTCGATGAACGCTTTGATAAATATAATGTTTTCAACACCCATCTAGCTTATATTAACCATCTAGACTTCAAAACGAACAGTGGTTTTGCAAAAATGAAAACTACCTATAAGTGTCTAAAATCGACTGGAAATCACGAAATAAGCATTTTCAAGTTTTGTTGTTTTTTCATGGTTATTTGCAAAATTTTGTGAGTTTGTGTTTTCTGAAAACGGTTGTGACTTCGATGAACGCTTTGATAAATATAATGTTTTCAACACCCATCTAGCTTATATTAACCATCTAGACTTCAAAACGAACAGTGGTTTTGCAAAAATGAAAACTACCTAAAAGTGTCTAAAATCGACTGGAAATCACGAAATAAGCATTTTCAAGTTTTCTTGTTTTTTCACGGTTATTTGCCAAATGTTGTGAGTTAGTGTATTCTGAAAACGGTTGTGACTTCGATGAACGCTTTGATAAATATAATGTTTTCAATACCCATCTAGCTTATATTAACCATCTAGACTTCAAAACGAACAGTGGTTTTGCAAAAATGAAAACTACCTAAAAGTGTCTAAAATCAACTGGAAATCACTAAATAAGCATTTTCAAGTTTTGTTGTTTTTTCATGGTTATTTGCAAAATCTTGTGAGTTTGTGTATTCTGAAAACGGTTGTGACTTCGATGAACGCTTTGATAAATATAATGTTTTCAATACCCATCTAGCTTATATTAACCATCTAGACTTCAAAACGAACAGTGGTTTTGCAAAAATGAAAACTACCTAAAAGTGTCTAAAATCGACTGGAAATCACTAAATAAGCATTTTCAAGTTTTGTTGTTTTTTCATGGTTATTTGCAAAATCTTGTGAGTTTGTGTTTTCTGAAATCGGTTGTGACTTCGATGAACGCTTTGATAAATATAATGTTTTCAACACCCATATAGCTTATATTAAACATCTAGACTTCAAAACGAACAGTGGTTTTGCAAAAATGAAAACTACCTAAAAGTGTCTAAAATCGACTGGAAATCGCTAAATAAGTATTTTCAAGTTTTGTTGTTTTTTCATGGTTATTTGCAAGATCTTGTGAGTTTGTGTTTTCTGAAAACGGTTGTGACTTCGATGAACGCTTTGATAAATATAATGTTTTCAATACCCATCTAGCTTATATTAACCATCTAGACTTCAAAACGAACAGTGGTTTTGCAAAAATGAAAACTACATAAAAGTGTCTAAAATCGACTGGAAATCACTAAATAAGCATTTTCAAGTTTTGTTGTTTTTTCATGGTTATTTGCAAAATCTTGTGAGTTTGTGTTTTCTGAAAACGGTTGTGACTTCGATGAACGCTTTGATAAATATAATGTTTTCAACACCCATCTAGCTTATATTAACCATCTAGACTTCAAAACGAACAGTGATTTTGCAAAAATGAAAACTACCTAAAAGTGTCTAAAATCGACTGGAAATCACTAAATAAGCATTTTCAAGTTTTGTTGTTTTTTCATGGTTGTTTGCAAGATGTTGTGAGTTTGTGTATTCTGAAAACGGTTGTGACTTCGATGAACGCTTTGATAAATATAATGTTTTCAATACCCATCTTGCTTATATTAACCATCTAGACTTCAAAACGAACAGTGGTTTTGCAAAAATGAAAACTACCTAAAAGTGTCTAAAATCGACTGGAAATCACTAAATAAGCATTTTGAAGTTTTGTTGTTTTTTCATGGTTATTTGCCAAATGTTGTGAGTTAGTGTATTCTGAAAACGGTTGTGACTTCGATGAACGCTTTGATAAATATAATGTTTTCAATACCCATCTAGCTTATATTAACCATCTAGACTTCAAAACGAACAGTGGTTTTGCAAAAATGAAAACTACCTAAAAGTGTCTAAAATCGACTGGAAATCACTAAATAAGCATTTTCAAGTTTTGTTGTTTTTTCATGGTTATTTGCAAAATCTTGTGAGTTTGTGTATTCTGAAAACGGTTGTGACTTCGATGAACGCTTTGATAAATATAATGTTTTCAATACCCATCTAGCTTATATTAACCATCTAGACTTCAAAACGAACAGTGGTTTTGCAAAAATGAAAACTACCTAAAAGTGTCTAAAATCGACTGGAAATCACTAAATAAGCATTTTCAAGTTTTGTTGTTTTTTCATGGTTATTTGCAAAATCTTGTGAGTTTGTGTTTTCTGAAATCGGTTGTGACTTCGATGAACGCTTTGATAAATATAATGTTTTCAATACCCATCTAGCTTATATTAACCATCTAGACTTCAAAACGAACAGTGGTTTTGCAAAAATGAAAACTACCTAAAAGTGTCTAAAATCGACTGGAAATCACTAAATAAGCATTTTCAAGTTTTGTTGTTTTTTCATGGTTATTTGCAAAATCTTGTGAGTTTGTGTTTTCTGAAAACGGTTGTGACTTCGATGAACGCTTTGATAAATATAATGTTTTCAACACCCATCTAGCTTATATTAGCCATCTAGACTTCAAAACGAACAGTGATTTTGCAAAAATGAAAACTACCTAAAAGTGTCTAAAATCGACTGGAAATCACTAAATAAGCATTTTCAAGTTTTGTTGTTTTTTCATGGTTATTTGCAAAATCTTGTGAGTTTGTGTTTTCTGAAAACGGTTGTGACTTCGATGAACGCTTTGATAAATATAATGTTTTCAACACCCATATAGCTTATATTAACCATCTAGACTTCAAAACGAACAGTGGTTTTGCAAAAATGAAAACTACCTAAAAGTGTCTAAAATCGACTGGAAATCACTAAATAAGCATTTTCAAGTTTTGTTGTTTTTTCATGGTTATTTGCAAAATCTTGTGAGTTTGTGTATTCTGAAAACGGTTGTGACTTCGATGAACGCTTTGATAAATATAATGTTTTCAACACCCATCTAGCTTATATTAACCATCTAGACTTCAAAACGAACAGTGGTTTTGCAAAAATGAAAACTACCTAAAAGTGTCTAAAATCGACTGGAAATCACGAAATAAGCATTTTCAAGTTTTGTTGTTTTTTCATGGTTATTTGCAAAATTTTGTGAGTTAGTGTATTCTGAAAACGGTTGTGACTTCGATGAACGGTTTGATAAATATAATGTTTTCAACACCCATCTAGCTTATATTAACCATCTAGACTTCAAAACGAACAGTGGTTTTGCAAAAATGAAAACTACCTAAAAGTGTCTAAAATCGACTGGAAATCGCTAAATAAGCATTTTCAAGTTTTGTTGTTTTTTCATGGTTATTTGCAAAATCTTGTGAGTTTGTGTTTTCTGAAAACGGTTGTGACTTCGATGAACGCTTTGATAAATATAATGTTTTCAACACCCATCTAGCTTATATTAACCATCTAGACTTCAAAACGAACAGTGGTTTTGCAAAAATGAAAACTACCTAAAAGTGTCTAAAATCGACTGGAAATCACGAAATAAGCATTTTCAAGTTTTGTTGTTTTTTCATGGTTATTTGCAAAATTTTGTGAGTTAGTGTATTCTGAAAACGGTTGTGACTTCGATGAACGGTTTGATAAATATAATGTTTTCAACACCCATCTAGCTTATATTAACCATCTAGACTTCAAAACGAACAGTGGTTTTGCAAAAATGAAAACTACCTAAAAGTGTCTAAAATCGACTGGAAATCGCTAAATAAGCATTTTCAAGTTTTGTTGTTTTTTCATGGTTATTTGCAAAATCTTGTGAGTTTGTGTTTTCTGAAAACGGTTGTGACTTCGATGAACGCTTTGATAAATATAATGTTTTCAACACCCATCTAGCTTATATTAACCATCTAGACTTCAAAACGAACAGTGGTTTTGCAAAAATGAAAACTACATAAAAGTGTCTAAAATCGACTGGAAATCACGAAATAAGCATTTTCAAGTTTTGTTGTTTTTTCATGGTTGTTTGCAAGATCTTGTGAGTTTGTGTTTTCTGAAAACGGTTGTGACTTCGATGAACGCTTTGATAAATATAATGTTTTCAATACCCATCTTGCTTATATTAACCATCTAGACTTCAAAACGAACAGTGGTTTTGCAAAAATGAAAACTACCTAAAAGTGTCTAAAATCGACTGGAAATCACTAAATAAGCATTTTGAAGTTTTGTTGTTTTTTCATGGTTATTTGCCAAATGTTGTGAGTTAGTGTATTCTGAAAACGGTTGTGACTTCGATGAACGCTTTGATAAATATAATGTTTTCAATACCCATCTAGCTTATATTAACCATCTAGACTTCAAAACGAACAGTGGTTTTGCAAAAATGAAAACTACCTAAAAGTGTCTAAAATCGACTGGAAATCACTAAATAAGCATTTTCAAGTTTTGTTGTTTTTTCATGGTTATTTGCAAAATCTTGTGAGTTTGTGTTTTCTGAAAACGGTTGTGACTTCGATGAACGCTTTGATAAATATAATGTTTTCAACACCCATCTAGCTTATATTAACCATCTAGACTTCAAAACGAACAGTGATTTTGCAAAAATGAAAACTACCTAAAAGTGTCTAAAATCGACTGGAAATCACTAAATAAGCATTTTCAAGTTTTGTTGTTTTTTCATGGTTGTTTGCAAGATGTTGTGAGTTTGTGTATTCTGAAAACGGTTGTGACTTCGATGAACGCTTTGATAAATATAATGTTTTCAATACCCATCTTGCTTATATTAACCATCTAGACTTCAAAACGAACAGTGGTTTTGCAAAAATGAAAACTACCTAAAAGTGTCTAAAATCGACTGGAAATCACTAAATAAGCATTTTCAAGTTTTGTTGTTTTTTCATGGTTATTTGCAAAATCTTGTGAGTTTGTGTATTCTGAAAACGGTTGTGACTTCGATGAACGCTTTGATAAATATAATGTTTTCAACACCCATCTAGCTTATATTAACCATCTAGACTTCAAAACGAACAGTGGTTTTGCAAAAATGAAAACTACCTATAAGTGTCTAAAATCGACTGGAAATCACGAAATAAGCATTTTCAAGTTTTGTTGTTTTTTCATGGTTATTTGCAAAATTTTGTGAGTTTGTGTTTTCTGAAAACGGTTGTGACTTCGATGAACGCTTTGATAAATATAATGTTTTCAACACCCATCTAGCTTATATTAACCATCTAGACTTCAAAACGAACAGTGGTTTTGCAAAAATGAAAACTACCTAAAAGTGTCTAAAATCGACTGGAAATCACGAAATAAGCATTTTCAAGTTTTGTTGTTTTTTCATGGTTATTTGCAAAATTTTGTGAGTTAGTGTATTCTGAAAACGGTTGTGACTTCGATGAACGGTTTGATAAATATAATGTTTTCAACACCCATCTAGCTTATATTAACCATCTAGACTTCAAAACGAACAGTGGTTTTGCAAAAATGAAAACTACCTAAAAGTGTCTAAAATCGACTGGAAATCACGAAATAAGCATTTTCAAGTTTCGTTGTTTTTTCATGGTTATTTGCAAAATTTTGTGAGTTTGTGTTTTCTGAAAACGGTTGTGACTTCGATGAACGCTTTGATAAATATAATGTTTTCAACACCCATCTAGCTTATATTAACCATCTAGACTTCAAAACGAACAGTGGTTTTGCAAAATGAAAACTACCTAAAAGTGTCTAAAATCGACTGGAAATCACGAAATAAGCATTTTCAAGTTTTGTTTTTTCATGGTTATTTGCAAGATCTTGTGAGTTTGTGTATTCTGAAAACGGTTGTGACTTCGATGAACGCTTTGATAAATATAATGTTTTCAATACCCATCTAGCTTATATTAACCATCTAGACTTCAAAACGAACAGTGGTTTTGCAAAAATGAAAACTACCTAAAAGTGTCTAAAATCGACTGGAAATCGCTAAATAAGCATTTTCAAGTTTTGTTGTTTTTTCATGGTTATTTGCAAGATCTTGTGAGTTTGTGTTTTCTGAAAACGGTTGTGACTTCGATGAACGCTTTGATAAATATAATGTTTTCAATACCCATCTAGCTTATATTAACCATCTAGACTTCAAAACGAACAGTGGTTTTGCAAAAATGAAAACTACCTAAAATGTCTAAAATCGACTGGAAATCACTAAATAAGCATTTTCAAGTTGTGTTGTTTTTTCATGGTTATTTGCAAAATCTTGTGAGTTTGTGTTTTCTGAAAACGGATGTGACTTCGATGAACGCTTTGATAAATATAATGTTTTCAACACCCATCTAGCTTATATTAACCATCTAGACTTCAAAACGAACAGTGGTTTTGCAAAAATGAAAACTACATAAAAGTGTCTAAAATCGACTGGAAATCACGAAATAAGCATTTTCAAGTTTTGTTGTTTTTTCATGGTTATTTGCAAAATTTTGTGAGTTTGTGTTTTCTGAAAACGGTTGTGACTTCGATGAACGCTTTGATAAATATAATGTTTTCAACACCCATCTAGCTTATATTAACCATCTAGACTTCAAAACGAACAGTGGTTTTGCAAAAATGAAAACTACCTAAAAGTGTCTAAAATCGACTGGAAATCACGAAATAAGCATTTTCAAGTTTTGTTGTTTTTTCAAGGTTACTTGCAAAATTTTGTGAGTTAGTGTATTCTGAAAACGGTTGTGACTTCGATGAACGGTTTGATAAATATAATGTTTTCAACACCCATCTAGCTTATATTAACCATCTAGACTTCAAAACGAACAGTGGTTTTGCAAAAATGAAAACTACCTAAAAGTGTCTAAAATCGACTGGAAATCACGAAATAAGCATTTTCAAGTTTCGTTGTTTTTTCATGGTTATTTGCAAAATTTTGTGAGTTTGTGTTTTCTGAAAACGGTTGTGACTTCGATGAACGCTTTGATAAATATAATGTTTTCAATACCCATCTAGCTTATATTAACCATCTAGACTTCAAAACGAACAGTGGTTTTGCAAAAATGAAAACTACCTAAAAGTGTCTAAAATCGACTGGAAATCACTAAATAAGCATTTTCAAGTTTTGTTGTTTTTTCATGGTTATTTGCAAAATCTTGTGAGTTTGTGTTTTCTGAAAACGGTTGTGACTTCGATGAACGCTTTGATAAATATAATGTTTTCAACACCCATCTAGCTTATATTAACCATCTAGACTTCAAAACGAACAGTGATTTTGCAAAAATGAAAACTACCTAAAAGTGTCTAAAATCGACTGGAAATCACTAAATAAGCATTTTCAAGTTTTGTTGTTTTTTCATGGTTGTTTGCAAGATGTTGTGAGTTTGTGTATTCTGAAAACGGTTGTGACTTCGATGAACGCTTTGATAAATATAATGTTTTCAATACCCATCTTGCTTATATTAACCATCTAGACTTCAAAACGAACAGTGGTTTTGCAAAAATGAAAACTACCTAAAAGTGTCTAAAATCGACTGGAAATCACTAAATAAGCATTTTCAAGTTTTGTTGTTTTTTCATGGTTATTTGCAAAATCTTGTGAGTTTGTGTATTCTGAAAACGGTTGTGACTTCGATGAACGCTTTGATAAATATAATGTTTTCAACACCCATCTAGCTTATATTAACCATCTAGACTTCAAAACGAACAGTGGTTTTGCAAAAATGAAAACTACCTATAAGTGTCTAAAATCGACTGGAAATCACGAAATAAGCATTTTCAAGTTTTGTTGTTTTTTCATGGTTATTTGCAAAATTTTGTGAGTTTGTGTTTTCTGAAAACGGTTGTGACTTCGATGAACGCTTTGATAAATATAATGTTTTCAACACCCATCTAGCTTATATTAACCATCTAGACTTCAAAACGAACAGTGGTTTTGCAAAAATGAAAACTACCTAAAAGTGTCTAAAATCGACTGGAAATCACGAAATAAGCATTTTCAAGTTTTGTTGTTTTTTCATGGTTATTTGCAAAATTTTGTGAGTTAGTGTATTCTGAAAACGGTTGTGACTTCGATGAACGGTTTGATAAATATAATGTTTTCAACACCCATCTAGCTTATATTAACCATCTAGACTTCAAAACGAACAGTGGTTTTGCAAAAATGAAAACTACCTAAAAGTGTCTAAAATCGACTGGAAATCACGAAATAAGCATTTTCAAGTTTCGTTGTTTTTTCATGGTTATTTGCAAAATTTTGTGAGTTTGTGTTTTCTGAAAACGGTTGTGACTTCGATGAACGCTTTGATAAATATAATGTTTTCAACACCCATCTAGCTTATATTAACCATCTAGACTTCAAAACGAACAGTGGTTTTGCAAAATGAAAACTACCTAAAAGTGTCTAAAATCGACTGGAAATCACGAAATAAGCATTTTCAAGTTTTGTTTTTTCATGGTTATTTGCAAGATCTTGTGAGTTTGTGTATTCTGAAAACGGTTGTGACTTCGATGAACGCTTTGATAAATATAATGTTTTCAATACCCATCTAGCTTATATTAACCATCTAGACTTCAAAACGAACAGTGGTTTTGCAAAAATGAAAACTACCTAAAAGTGTCTAAAATCGACTGGAAATCGCTAAATAAGCATTTTCAAGTTGTGTTGTTTTTTCATGGTTATTTGCAAAATCTTGTGAGTTTGTGTTTTCTGAAAACGGATGTGACTTCGATGAACGCTTTGATAAATATAATGTTTTCAACACCCATCTAGCTTATATTAACCATCTAGACTTCAAAACGAACAGTGGTTTTGCAAAAATGAAAACTACATAAAAGTGTCTAAAATCGACTGGAAATCACGAAATAAGCATTTTCAAGTTTTGTTGTTTTTTCATGGTTATTTGCAAAATTTTGTGAGTTTGTGTTTTCTGAAAACGGTTGTGACTTCGATGAACGCTTTGATAAATATAATGTTTTCAACACCCATCTAGCTTATATTAACCATCTAGACTTCAAAACGAACAGTGGTTTTGCAAAAATGAAAACTACCTAAAAGTGTCTAAAATCGACTGGAAATCACGAAATAAGCATTTTCAAGTTTTGTTGTTTTTTCATGGTTACTTGCAAAATTTTGTGAGTTAGTGTATTCTGAAAACGGTTGTGACTTCGATGAACGGTTTGATAAATATAATGTTTTCAACACCCATCTAGCTTATATTAACCATCTAGACTTCAAAACGAACAGTGGTTTTGCAAAAATGAAAACTACCTAAAAGTGTCTAAAATCGACTGGAAATCACGAAATAAGCATTTTCAAGTTTCGTTGTTTTTTCATGGTTATTTGCAAAATTTTGTGAGTTTGTGTTTTCTGAAAACGGTTGTGAATTCGATGAACGCTTTGATAATTATAATGTTTTCAACACCCATCTAGCTTATATTAACCATCTAGACTTCAAAACGAACAGTGGTTTTGCAAAAATGAAAACTACCTAAAAGTGTCTGAAATCGACTGGAAATCACGAAATAAGCATTTTCAAGTTTTGTTTTTTCATGGTTATTTGCAAGATCTTGTGAGTTTGTGTATTCTGAAAACGGTTGTGACTTCGATGAACGCTTTGATAAATATAATGTTTTCAATACCCATCTAGCTTATATTAACCATCTAGACTTCAAAACGAACAGTGGTTTTGCAAAAATGAAAACTACCTAAAAGTGTCTAAAATCGACTGGAAATCGCTAAATAAGCATTTTCAAGTTTTGTTGTTTTTTCATGGTTATTTGCAAGATCTTGTGAGTTTGTGTTTTCTGAAAACGGTTGTGACTTCGATGAACGCTTTGATAAATATAATGTTTTCAATACCCATCTAGCTTATATTAACCATCTAGACTTCAAAACGAACAGTGGTTTTGCAAAAATGAAAACTACCTAAAAGTGTCTAAAATCGACTGGAAATCACTAAATAAGCATTTTCAAGTTTTGTTGTTTTTTCATGGTTATTTGCAAAATCTTGTGAGTTTGTGTTTTCTGAAAACGGTTGTGACTTCGATGAACGCTTTGATAAATATAATGTTTTCAACACCCATATAGCTTATATTAACCATCTAGACTTCAAAACGAACAGTGGTTTTGCAAAAATGAAAACTACCTAAAAGTGTCTAAAATCGACTGGAAATCGCTAAATAAGCATTTTCAAGTTTTGTTGTTTTTTCATGGTTATTTGCAAGATCTTGTGAGTTTGTGTTTTCTGAAAACGGTTGTGACTTCGATGAACGCTTTGATAAATATAATGTTTTCAATACCCATCTAGCTTATATTAACCATCTAGACTTCAAAACGAACAGTGGTTTTGCAAAAATGAAAACTACCTAAAAGTGTCTAAAATCGACTGGAAATCACTAAATAAGCATTTTCAAGTTTTGTTGTTTTTTCATGGTTATTTGCAAAATCTTGTGAGTTTGTGTTTTCTGAAAACGGTTGTGACTTCGATGAACGCTTTGATAAATATAATGTTTTCAACACCCATCTAGCTTATATTAACCATCTAGACTTCAAAACGAACAGTGATTTTGCAAAAATGAAAACTACCTAAAAGTGTCTAAAATCGACTGGAAATCACAAAATAAGCATTTTCAAGTTTTGTTGTTTTTTCATGGTTGTTTGCAAGATGTTGTGAGTTTGTGTATTCTGAAAACGGTTGTGACTTCGATGAACGCTTTGATAAATATAATGTTTTCAATACCCATCTTGCTTATATTAACCATCTAGACTTCAAAACGAACAGTGATTTTGCAAAAATGAAAACTACCTAAAAGTGTCTAAAATCGACTGGAAATCACTAAATAAGCATATTGAAGTTTTGTTGTTTTTTCATGGTTATTTGCCAAATGTTGTGAGTTAGTGTATTCTGAAAACGGTTGTGACTTCGATGAACGCTTTGATAAATATAATGTTTTCAATACCCATCTAGCTTATATTAACCATCTAGACTTCAAAACGAACAGTGGTTTTGCAAAAATGAAAACTACCTAAAAGTGTCTAAAATCGACTGGAAATCACTAAATAAGCATTTTCAAGTTTTGTTGTTTTTTCATGGTTATTTGCAAAATCTTGTGAGTTTGTGTTTTCTGAAAACGGTTGTGACTTCGATGAACGCTTTGATAAATATAATGTTTTCAATACCCATCTTGCTTATATTAACCATCTAGACTTCAAAACGAACAGTGGTTTTGCAAAAATGAAAACTACCTAAAAGTGTCTAAAATCGACTGGAAATCACTAAATAAGCATTTTCAAGTTTTGTTGTTTTTTCATGGTTATTTGCAAAATCTTGTGAGTTTGTGTTTTCTGAAAACGGTTGTGACTTCGATGAACGCTTTGATAAATATAATGTTTTCAACACCCATCTAGCTTATATTAACCATCTAGACTTCAAAACGAACAGTGATTTTGCAAAAATGAAAACTACCTAAAAGTGTCTAAAATCGACTGGAAATCACAAAATAAGCATTTTCAAGTTTTGTTGTTTTTTCATGGTTGTTTGCAAGATGTTGTGAGTTTGTGTATTCTGAAAACGGTTGTGACTTCGATGAACGCTTTGATAAATATAATGTTTTCAATACCCATCTTGCTTATATTAACCATCTAGACTTCAAAACGAACAGTGATTTTGCAAAAATGAAAACTACCTAAAAGTGTCTAAAATCGACTGGAAATCACTAAATAAGCATATTGAAGTTTTGTTGTTTTTTCATGGTTATTTGCCAAATGTTGTGAGTTAGTGTATTCTGAAAACGGTTGTGACTTCGATGAACGCTTTGATAAATATAATGTTTTCAATACCCATCTAGCTTATATTAACCATCTAGACTTCAAAACGAACAGTGGTTTTGCAAAAATGAAAACTACCTAAAAGTGTCTAAAATCGACTGGAAATCACTAAATAAGCATTTTCAAGTTTTGTTGTTTTTTCATGGTTATTTGCAAAATCTTGTGAGTTTGTGTATTCTGAAAACGGTTGTGACTTCGATGAACGCTTTGATAAATATAATGTTTTCAATACCCATCTAGCTTATATTAACCATCTAGACTTCAAAACGAACAGTGGTTTTGCAAAAATGAAAACTACCTAAAAGTGTCTAAAATCGACTGGAAATCACTAAATAAGCATTTTCAAGTTTTGTTGTTTTTTCATGGTTATTTGCAAAATCTTGTGAGTTTGTGTTTTCTGAAAACGGTTGTGACTTCGATGAACGCTTTGATAAATATAATGTTTTCAATACCCATCTTGCTTATATTAACCATCTAGACTTCAAAACGAACAGTGGTTTTGCAAAAATGAAAACTACCTAAAAGTGTCTAAAATCGACTGGAAATCACTAAATAAGCATTTTGAAGTTTTGTTGTTTTTTCATGGTTATTTGCCAAATGTTGTGAGTTAGTGTATTCTGAAAACGGTTGTGACTTCGATGAACGCTTTGATAAATATAATGTTTTCAATACCCATCTAGCTTATATTAACCATCTAGACTTCAAAAGGAACAGTGGTTTTGCAAAAATGAAAACTACCTAAAAGTGTCTAAAATCGACTGGAAATCACTAAATAAGCATTTTCAAGTTTTGTTGTTTTTTCATGGTTATTTGCAAAATCTTGTGAGTTTGTGTTTTCTGAAAACGGTTGTGACTTCGATGAAGGCTTTGATAAATATTATGTTTTCAACACCCATCTAGTTTATATTAACCATCTAGACTTCAAAACGAACAGTGGTTTTGCAAAAATGAAAACTACCTAAAAGTGTCTAAAATCGACTGGAAATCACGAAATAAGCATTTTCAAGTTTTGTTGTTTTTTCATGGTTATTTGCAAAATCTTGTGAGTTTGTGTATTCTGAAAACGGTTGTGACTTCGATGAACGCTTTGATAAATATAATGTTTTCAATACCCATCTTGCTTATATTAACCATCTAGACTTCAAAACGAACAGTGATTTTGCAAAAATGAAAACTACCTAAAAGTGTCTAAAATCGACTGGAAATCACTAAATAAGCATATTGAAGTTTTGTTGTTTTTTCATGGTTATTTGCCAAATGTTGTGAGTTAGTGTATTCTGAAAACGGTTGTGACTTCGATGAACGCTTTGATAAATATAATGTTTTCAATACCCATCTAGCTTATATTAACCATCTAGACTTCAAAACGAACAGTGGTTTTGCAAAAATGAAAACTACCTAAAAGTGTCTAAAATCGACTGGAAATCACTAAATAAGCATTTTCAAGTTTTGTTGTTTTTTCATGGTTATTTGCAAAATCTTGTGAGTTTGTGTTTTCTGAAAACGGTTGTGACTTCGATGAACGCTTTGATAAATATAATGTTTTCAATACCCATCTTGCTTATATTAACCATCTAGACTTCAAAACGAACAGTGGTTTTGCAAAAATGAAAACTACCTAAAAGTGTCTAAAATCGACTGGAAATCACTAAATAAGCATTTTCAAGTTTTGTTGTTTTTTCATGGTTATTTGCAAAATCTTGTGAGTTTGTGTTTTCTGAAAACGGTTGTGACTTCGATGAACGCTTTGATAAATATAATGTTTTCAACACCCATCTAGCTTATATTAACCATCTAGACTTCAAAACGAACAGTGATTTTGCAAAAATGAAAACTACCTAAAAGTGTCTAAAATCGACTGGAAATCACAAAATAAGCATTTTCAAGTTTTGTTGTTTTTTCATGGTTGTTTGCAAGATGTTGTGAGTTTGTGTATTCTGAAAACGGTTGTGACTTCGATGAACGCTTTGATAAATATAATGTTTTCAATACCCATCTTGCTTATATTAACCATCTAGACTTCAAAACGAACAGTGATTTTGCAAAAATGAAAACTACCTAAAAGTGTCTAAAATCGACTGGAAATCACTAAATAAGCATATTGAAGTTTTGTTGTTTTTTCATGGTTATTTGCCAAATGTTGTGAGTTAGTGTATTCTGAAAACGGTTGTGACTTCGATGAACGCTTTGATAAATATAATGTTTTCAATACCCATCTAGCTTATATTAACCATCTAGACTTCAAAACGAACAGTGGTTTTGCAAAAATGAAAACTACCTAAAAGTGTCTAAAATCGACTGGAAATCACTAAATAAGCATTTTCAAGTTTTGTTGTTTTTTCATGGTTATTTGCAAAATCTTGTGAGTTTGTGTATTCTGAAAACGGTTGTGACTTCGATGAACGCTTTGATAAATATAATGTTTTCAATACCCATCTAGCTTATATTAACCATCTAGACTTCAAAACGAACAGTGGTTTTGCAAAAATGAAAACTACCTAAAAGTGTCTAAAATCGACTGGAAATCACTAAATAAGCATTTTCAAGTTTTGTTGTTTTTTCATGGTTATTTGCAAAATCTTGTGAGTTTGTGTTTTCTGAAAACGGTTGTGACTTCGATGAACGCTTTGATAAATATAATGTTTTCAATACCCATCTAGCTTATATTAACCATCTAGACTTCAAAACGAACAGTGGTTTTGCAAAAATGAAAACTACCTAAAAGTGTCTAAAATCGACTGGAAATCACTAAATAAGCATTTTCAAGTTTTGTTGTTTTTTCATGGTTATTTGCAAAATCTTGTGAGTTTGGGTTTTCTGAAAACGGTTGTGACTTCGATGAAGGCTTTGATAAATATTATGTTTTCAACACCCATCTAGTTTATATTAACCATCTAGACTTCAAAACGAACAGTGGTTTTGCAAAAATGAAAACTACCTAAAAGTGTCTAAAATCGACTGGAAATCACGAAATAAGCATTTTCAAGTTTTGTTGTTTTTTCATGGTTATTTGCAAAATCTTGTGAGTTTGTGTATTCTGAAAACGGTTGTGACTTCGATGAACGCTTTGATAAATATAATGTTTTCAATACCCATCTAGCTTATATTAACCATCTAGACTTCAAAAGGAACAGTGGTTTTGCAAAAATGAAAACTACCTAAAAGTGTCTAAAATCGACTGGAAATCACTAAATAAGCATTTTGAAGTTTTGTTGTTTTTTCATGGTTATTTGCCAAATGTTGTGAGTTAGTGTATTCTGAAAACGGTTGTAACTTCGATGAACGCTTTGATAAATATAATGTTTTCAATACCCATCTAGCTTATATTAACCATCTAGACTTCAAAACGAACAGTGGTTTTGCAAAAATGAAAACTACCTAAAAGTGTCTAAAATCGACTGGAAATCACTAAATAAGCATTTTCAAGTTTTGTTGTTTTTTCATGGTTATTTGCAAAATCTTGTGAGTTTGTGTTTTCTGAAAACGGTTGTGACTTCGATGAACGCTTTGATAAATATAATGTTTTCAACACCCATCTAGCTTATATTAACCATCTAGACTTCAAAACGAACAGTGATTTTGCAAAAATGAAAACTACCTAAAAGTGTCTAAAATCGACTGGAAATCACTAAATAAGCATTTTCAAGTTTTGTTGTTTTTTCATGGTTGTTTGCAAGATGTTGTGAGTTTGTGTATTCTGAAAACGGTTGTGACTTCGATGAACGCTTTGATAAATATAATGTTTTCAATACCCATCTTGCTTATATTAACCATCTAGACTTCAAAACGAACAGTGGTTTTGCAAAAATGAAAACTACCTAAAAGTGTCTAAAATCGACTGGAAATCACTAAATAAGCATTTTCAAGTTTTGTTGTTTTTTCATGGTTATTTGCAAAATCTTGTGAGTTTGTGTATTCTGAAAACGGTTGTGACTTCGATGAACGCTTTGATAAATATAATGTTTTCAACACCCATCTAGCTTATATTAACCATCTAGACTTCAAAACGAACAGTGGTTTTGCAAAAATGAAAACTACCTATAAGTGTCTAAAATCGACTGGAAATCACGAAATAAGCATTTTCAAGTTTTGTTGTTTTTTCATGGTTATTTGCAAAATTTTGTGAGTTTGTGTTTTCTGAAAACGGTTGTGACTTCGATGAACGCTTTGATAAATATAATGTTTTCAACACCCATCTAGCTTATATTAACCATCTAGACTTCAAAACGAACAGTGGTTTTGCAAAAATGAAAACTACCTAAAAGTGTCTAAAATCGACTGGAAATCACGAAATAAGCATTTTCAAGTTTTGTTGTTTTTTCATGGTTATTTGCAAAATTTTGTGAGTTAGTGTATTCTGAAAACGGTTGTGACTTCGATGAACGGTTTGATAAATATAATGTTTTCAACACCCATCTAGCTTATATTAACCATCTAGACTTCAAAACGAACAGTGGTTTTGCAAAAATGAAAACTACCTAAAAGTGTCTAAAATCGACTGGAAATCACGAAATAAGCATTTTCAAGTTTCGTTGTTTTTTCATGGTTATTTGCAAAATTTTGTGAGTTTGTGTTTTCTGAAAACGGTTGTGACTTCGATGAACGCTTTGATAAATATAATGTTTTCAACACCCATCTAGCTTATATTAACCATCTAGACTTCAAAACGAACAGTGGTTTTGCAAAATGAAAACTACCTAAAAGTGTCTAAAATCGACTGGAAATCACGAAATAAGCATTTTCAAGTTTTGTTTTTTCATGGTTATTTGCAAGATCTTGTGAGTTTGTGTATTCTGAAAACGGTTGTGACTTCGATGAACGCTTTGATAAATATAATGTTTTCAATACCCATCTAGCTTATATTAACCATCTAGACTTCAAAACGAACAGTGGTTTTGCAAAAATGAATACTACCTAAAAGTGTCTAAAATCGACTGGAAATCGCTAAATAAGCATTTTCAAGTTTTGTTGTTTTTTCATGGTTATTTGCAAGATCTTGTGAGTTTGTGTTTTCTGAAAACGGTTGTGACTTCGATGAACGCTTTGATAAATATAATGTTTTCAATACACATCTAGCTTATATTAACCATCTAGACTTCAAAACGAACAGTGGTTTTGCAAAAATGAAAACTACCTAAAATGTCTAAAATCGACTGGAAATCACTAAATAAGCATTTTCAAGTTGTGTTGTTTTTTCATGGTTATTTGCAAAATCTTGTGAGTTTGTGTTTTCTGAAAACGGATGTGACTTCGATGAACGCTTTGATAAATATAATGTTTTCAACACCCATCTAGCTTATATTAACCATCTAGACTTCAAAACGAACAGTGGTTTTGCAAAAATGAAAACTACCTAAAAGTGTCTAAAATCGACTGGAAATCACGAAATAAGCATTTTCAAGTTTTGTTGTTTTTTCATGGTTATTTGCAAAATTTTGTGAGTTTGTGTTTTCTGAAAACGGTTGTGACTTCGATGAACGCTTTGATAAATATAATGTTTTCAACACCCATCTAGCTTATATTAACCATCTAGACTTCAAAACGAACAGTGGTTTTGCAAAAATGAAAACTACCTAAAAGTGTCTAAAATCGACTGGAAATCACGAAATAAGCATTTTCAAGTTTTGTTGTTTTTTCATGGTTACTTGCAAAATTTTGTGAGTTAGTGTATTCTGAAAACGGTTGTGACTTCGATGAACGGTTTGATAAATATAATGTTTTCAACACCCATCTAGCTTATATTAACCATCTAGACTTCAAAACGAACAGTGGTTTTGCAAAAATGAAAACTACCTAAAAGTGTCTAAAATCGACTGGAAATCACGAAATAAGCATTTTCAAGTGTCGTTGTTTTTTCATGGTTATTTGCAAAATTTTGTGAGTTTGTGTTTTCTGAAAACGGTTGTGACTTCGATGAACGCTTTGATAAATATAATGTTTTCAACACCCATCTAGCTTATATTAACCATCTAGACTTCAAAACGAACAGTGGTTTTGCAAAAATGAAAACTACCTAAAAGTGTCTGAAATCGACTGGAAATCACGAAATAAGCATTTTCAAGTTTTGTTTTTTCATGGTTATTTGCAAGATCTTGTGAGTTTGTGTATTCTGAAAACGGTTGTGACTTCGTTGAACGCTTTGATAAATATAATGTTTTCAATACCCATCTAGCTTATATTAACCATCTAGACTTCAAAACGAACAGTGGTTTTGCAAAAATGAAAACTACCTAAAAGTGTCTAAAATCGACTGGAAATCGCTAAATAAGCATTTTCAAGTTTTGTTGTTTTTTCATGGTTATTTGCAAGATCTTGTGAGTTTGTGTTTTCTGAAAACGGTTGTGACTTCGATGAACGCTTTGATAAATATAATGTTTTCAATACCCATCTAGCTTATATTAACCATCTAGACTTCAAAACGAACAGTGGTTTTGCAAAAATGAAAACTACCTAAAAGTGTCTAAAATCGACTGGAAATCGCTAAATAAGCATTTTCAAGTTTTGTTGTTTTTTCATGGTTATTTGCAAGATCTTGTGAGTTTGTGTTTTCTGAAAACGGTTGTGACTTCGATGAACGCTTTGATAAATATAATGTTTTCAATACCCATCTAGCTTATATTAACCATCTAGACTTCAAAACGAACAGTGGTTTTGCAAAAATGAAAACTACCTAAAAGTGTCTAAAATCGACTGGAAATCACTAAATAAGCATTTTCAAGTTTTGTTGTTTTTTCATGGTTATTTGCAAAATCTTGTGAGTTTGTGTTTTCTGAAAACGGTTGTGACTTCGATGAACGCTTTGATAAATATAATGTTTTCAACACCCATCTAGCTTATATTAACCATCTAGACTTCAAAACGAACAGTGATTTTGCAAAAATGAAAACTACCTAAAAGTGTCTAAAATCGACTGGAAATCACAAAATAAGCATTTTCAAGTTTTGTTGTTTTTTCATGGTTGTTTGCAAGATGTTGTGAGTTTGTGTATTCTGAAAACGGTTGTGACTTCGATGAACGCTTTGATAAATATAATGTTTTCAATACCCATCTTGCTTATATTAACCATCTAGACTTCAAAACGAACAGTGATTTTGCAAAAATGAAAACTACCTAAAAGTGTCTAAAATCGACTGGAAATCACTAAATAAGCATATTGAAGTTTTGTTGTTTTTTCATGGTTATTTGCCAAATGTTGTGAGTTAGTGTATTCTGAAAACGGTTGTGACTTCGATGAACGCTTTGATAAATATAATGTTTTCAATACCCATCTAGCTTATATTAACCATCTAGACTTCAAAACGAACAGTGGTTTTGCAAAAATGAAAACTACCTAAAAGTGTCTAAAATCGACTGGAAATCACTAAATAAGCATTTTCAAGTTTTGTTGTTTTTTCATGGTTATTTGCAAAATCTTGTGAGTTTGTGTATTCTGAAAACGGTTGTGAGTTTGTGTATTCTGAAAACGGTTGTGACTTCGATGAACGCTTTGATAAATATAATGTTTTCAATACCCATCTAGCTTATATTAACCATCTAGACTTCAAAACGAACAGTGGTTTTGCAAAAATGAAAACTACCTAAAAGTGTCTAAAATCGACTGGAAATCACTAAATAAGCATTTTCAAGTTTTGTTGTTTTTTCATGGTTATTTGCAAAATCTTGTGAGTTTGTGTTTTCTGAAAACGGTTGTGACTTCGATGAACGCTTTGATAAATATAATGTTTTCAATACCCATCTTGCTTATATTAACCATCTAGACTTCAAAACGAACAGTGGTTTTGCAAAAATGAAAACTACCTAAAAGTGTCTAAAATCGACTGGAAATCACTAAATAAGCATTTTGAAGTTTTGTTGTTTTTTCATGGTTATTTGCCAAATGTTGTGAGTTAGTGTATTCTGAAAACGGTTGTGACTTCGATGAACGCTTTGATAAATATAATGTTTTCAATACCCATCTAGCTTATATTAACCATCTAGACTTCAAAACGAACAGTGGTTTTGCAAAAATGAAAACTACCTAAAAGTGTCTAAAATCGACTGGAAATCACTAAATAAGCATTTTCAAGTTTTGTTGTTTTTTCATGGTTATTTGCAAAATCTTGTGAGTTTGTGTTTTCTGAAAACGGTTGTGACTTCGATGAAGGCTTTGATAAATATTATGTTTTCAACACCCATCTAGTTTATATTAACCATCTAGACTTCAAAACGAACAGTGGTTTTGCAAAAATGAAAACTACCTAAAAGTGTCTAAAATCGACTGGAAATCACGAAATAAGCATTTTCAAGTTTTGTTGTTTTTTCATGGTTATTTGCAAAATCTTGTGAGTTTGTGTATTCTGAAAACGGTTGTGACTTCGATGAACGCTTTGATAAATATAATGTTTTCAATACCCATCTAGCTTATATTAACCATCTAGACTTCAAAACGAACAGTGGTTTTGCAAAAATGAAAACTACCTAAAAGTGTCTAAAATCGACTGGAAATCACTAAATAAGCATTTTCAAGTTTTGTTGTTTTTTCATGGTTATTTGCAAGATCTTGTGAGTTTGTGTTTTCTGAAAACGGTTGTGACTTCGATGAACGCTTTGATAAATATAATGTTTTCAATACCCATCTAGTTTATATTAACCATCTAGACTTCAAAACGAACAGTGGTTTTGCAATAATGAAAACTACCTAAAAGTGTCTAAAATCGACTGGAAATCACTAAATAAGCATTTTCAAGTTTTGTTGTTTTTTCATGGTTATTTGCAAAATCTTGTGAGTTTGTGTTTTCTGAAAACGGTTGTGACTTCGATGAACGCTTTGATAAATATAATGTTTTCAACACCCATCTAGCTTATATTAACCATCTAGACTTCAAAACGAACAGTGGTTTTGCAAAAATGAAAACTACCTAAAAGTGTCTAAAATCGACTGGAAATCACTAAATAAGCATTTTCAAGTTTTGTTGTTTTTTCATGGTTATTTGCCAAATGTTGTGAGTTAGTGTATTCTGAAAACGGTTGTGACTTCGATGAACGCTTTGATAAATATAATGTTTTCAATACCCATCTTGCTTATATTAACCATCTAGACTTCAAAACGAACAGTGGTTTTGCAAAAATGAAAACTACCTAAAAGTGTCTAAAATCGACTGGAAATCACTAAATAAGCATTTTCAAGTTTTGTTGTTTTTTCATGGTTATTTGCCAAATGTTGTGAGTTAGTGTATTCTGAAAACGGTTGTGACTTCGATGAACGCTTTGATAAATATAATGTTTTCAATACCCATCTAGCTTATATTAACCATCTAGACTTCAAAACGAACAGTGGTTTTGCAAAAATGAAAACTACCTAAAAGTGTCTAAAATCGACTGGAAATCACGAAATAAGCATTTTCAAGTTTTGTTGTTTTTTCATGGTTATTTGCAAAATCTTGTGAGTTTGTGTATTCTGAAAACAGTTGTGACTTCGATGAACGCTTTGATAAATATTATGTTTTCAATACCCATCTAGCTTATATTAACCATCTAGACTTCAAAACGAACAGTGGTTTTGCAAAAATGAAAACTACCTAAAAGTGTCTAAAATCGACTGGAAATCACTAAATAAGCATTTTCAAGTTTTGTTGTTTTTTCATGGTTATTTGCAAAATCTTGTGAGTTTGTGTTTTCTGAAAACGGTTGTGACTTCGATGAACGCTTTGATAAATATAATGTTTTCAACACCCATCTAGCTTATATTAACCATCTAGACTTCAAAACGAACAGTGGTTTTGCAAAAATGAAAACTACCTAAAAGTGTCTAAAATCGACTGGAAATCGCTAAATAAGCATTTTCAAGTTTTGTTGTTTTTTCATGGTTATTTGCAAGATCTTGTGAGTTTGTGTTTTCTGAAAACGGTTGTGACTTCGATGAACGCTTTGATAAATATAATGTTTTCAATACCCATGTAGCTTATATTAACCATCTAGACTTCAAAACGAACAGTGGTTTTGCAAAAATGAAAACTACCTAAAAGTGTCTAAAATCGACTGGAAATCACTAAATAAGCATTTTCAAGTTTTGTTGTTTTTTCATGGTTATTTGCCAAATGTTGTGAGTTAGTGTATTCTGAAAACGGTTGTGACTTCGATGAACGCTTTGATAAATATAATGTTTTCAATACCCATCTAGCTTATATTAACCATCTAGACTTCAAAACGAACAGTGGTTTTGCAAAAATGAAAACTACCTAAAAGTGTCTAAAATCGACTGGAAATCACGAAATAAGCATTTTCAAGTTTTGTTGTTTTTTCATGGTTATTTGCAAAATCTTGTGAGTTTGTGTATTCTGAAAACGGTTGTGACTTCGATGAACGCTTTGATAAATATTATGTTTTCAATACCCATCTAGCTTATATTAACCATCTAGACTTCAAAACGAACAGTGGTTTTGCAAAAATGAAAACTACCTAAAAGTGTCTAAAATCGACTGGAAATCACTAAATAAGCATTTTCAAGTTTTGTTGTTTTTTCATGGTTATTTGCAAAATCTTGTGAGTTTGTGTTTTCTGAAAACGGTTGTGACTTCGATGAACGCTTTGATAAATATAATGTTTTCAACACCCATCTAGCTTATATTAACCATCTAGACTTCAAAACGAACAGTGGTTTTGCAAAAATGAAAACTACCTAAAAGTGTCTAAAATCGACTGGAAATCGCTAAATAAGCATTTTCAAGTTTTGTTGTTTTTTCATGGTTATTTGCCAAATGTTGTGAGTTAGTGTATTCTGAAAACGGTTGTGACTTCGATGAACGCTTTGATAAATATAATGTTTTCAATACCCATCTAGCTTATATTAACCATCTAGACTTCAAAACGAACAGTGGTTTTGCAAAAATGAAAACTACCTAAAAGTGTCTAAAATCGACTGGAAATCACGAAATAAGCATTTTCAAGTTTTGTTGTTTTTTCATGGTTATTTGCAAAATCTTGTGAGTTTGTGTATTCTGAAAACGGTTGTGACTTCGATGAACGCTTTGATAAATATTATGTTTTCAATACCCATCTAGCTTATATTAACCATCTAGACTTCAAAACGAACAGTGGTTTTGCAAAAATGAAAACTACCTAAAGGTGTCTAAAATCGACTGGAAATCACTAAATAAGCATTTTCAAGTTTTGTTGTTTTTTCATGGTTATTTGCAAAATCTTGTGAGTTTGTGTTTTCTGAAAACGGTTGTGACTTCGATGAACGCTTTGATAAATATAATGTTTTCAACACCCATCTAGCTTATATTAACCATCTAGACTTCAAAACGAACAGTGGTTTTGCAAAAATGAAAACTACCTAAAAGTGTCTAAAATCGACTGGAAATCGCTAAATAAGCATTTTCAAGTTTTGTTGTTTTTTCATGGTTATTTGCCAAATGTTGTGAGTTAGTGTATTCTGAAAACGGTTGTGACTTCGATGAACGCTTTGATAAATATAATGTTTTCAATACCCATCTTGCTTATATTAACCATCTAGACTTCAAAACGAACAGTGGTTTTGCAAAAATGAAAACTACCTAAAAGTGTCTAAAATCGACTGGAAATCACTAAATAAGCATTTTCAAGTTTTGTTGTTTTTTCATGGTTATTTGCCAAATGTTGTGAGTTAGTGTATTCTGAAAACGGTTGTGACTTCGATGAACGCTTTGATAAATATAATGTTTTCAATACCCATCTAGCTTATATTAACCATCTAGACTTCAAAACGAACAGTGGTTTTGCAAAAATGAAAACTACCTAAAAGTGTCTAAAATCGACTGGAAATCACGAAATAAGCATTTTCAAGTTTTGTTGTTTTTTCATGGTTATTTGCAAAATCTTGTGAGTTTGTGTATTCTGAAAACGGTTGTGACTTCGATGAACGCTTTGATAAATATTATGTTTTCAATACCCATCTAGCTTATATTAACCATCTAGACTTCAAAACGAACAGTGGTTTTGCAAAAATGAAAACTACCTAAAAGTGTCTAAAATCGACTGGAAATCACTAAATAAGCATTTTCAAGTTTTGTTGTTTTTTCATGGTTATTTGCAAAATCTTGTGAGTTTGTGTTTTCTGAAAACGGTTGTGACTTCGATGAACGCTTTGATAAATATAATGTTTTCAACACCCATCTAGCTTATATTAACCATCTAGACTTCAAAACGAACAGTGGTTTTGCAAAAATGAAAACTACCTAAAAGTGTCTAAAATCGACTGGAAATCGCTAAATAAGCATTTTCAAGTTTTGTTGTTTTTTCATGGTTATTTGCAAGATCTTGTGAGTTTGTGTTTTCTGAAAACGGTTGTGACTTCGATGAACGCTTTGATAAATATAATGTTTTCAATACCCATGTAGCTTATATTAACCATCTAGACTTCAAAACGAACAGTGGTTTTGCAAAAATGAAAACTACCTAAAAGTGTCTAAAATCGACTGGAAATCACTAAATAAGCATTTTCAAGTTTTGTTGTTTTTTCATGGTTATTTGCCAAATGTTGTGAGTTAGTGTATTCTGAAAACGGTTGTGACTTCGATGAACGCTTTGATAAATATAATGTTTTCAATACCCATCTAGCTTATATTAACCATCTAGACTTCAAAACGAACAGTGGTTTTGCAAAAATGAAAACTACCTAAAAGTGTCTAAAATCGACTGGAAATCACGAAATAAGCATTTTCAAGTTTTGTTGTTTTTTCATGGTTATTTGCAAAATCTTGTGAGTTTGTGTATTCTGAAAACGGTTGTGACTTCGATGAACGCTTTGATAAATATTATGTTTTCAATACCCATCTAGCTTATATTAACCATCTAGACTTCAAAACGAACAGTGGTTTTGCAAAAATGAAAACTACCTAAAAGTGTCTAAAATCGACTGGAAATCACTAAATAAGCATTTTCAAGTTTTGTTGTTTTTTCATGGTTATTTGCAAAATCTTGTGAGTTTGTGTTTTCTGAAAACGGTTGTGACTTCGATGAACGCTTTGATAAATATAATGTTTTCAACACCCATCTAGCTTATATTAACCATCTAGACTTCAAAACGAACAGTGGTTTTGCAAAAATGAAAACTACCTAAAAGTGTCTAAAATCGACTGGAAATCGCTAAATAAGCATTTTCAAGTTTTGTTGTTTTTTCATGGTTATTTGCAAGATCTTGTGAGTTTGTGTTTTCTGAAAACGGTTGTGACTTCGATGAACGCTTTGATAAATATAATGTTTTCAATACCCATGTAGCTTATATTAACCATCTAGACTTCAAAACGAACAGTGGTTTTGCAAAAATGAAAACTACCTAAACGTGTCTAAAATCGACTGGAAATCACTAAATAAGCATTTTCAAGTTTTGTTGTTTTTTCATGGTTATTTGCAAAATCTTGTGAGTTTGTGTTTTCTGAAAACGGTTGTGACTTCGATGAACGCTTTGATAAATATAATGTTTTCAACACCCATCTAGCTTATATTAACCATCTAGACCTCAAAACGAACAGTGGTTTTGCAAAAATGAAAACTACATAAAAGTGTCTAAGATCGACTGGAAATCACGAAATAAGCATTTTCAAGTTTTGTTGTTTTTTCATGGTTGTTTGCAAGATCTTGTGAGTTTGTGTTTTCTGAAAACGGTTGTGACTTCGATGAACGCTTTGATAAATATAATGTTTTCAATACCCATCTTGCTTATATTAACCATCTAGACTTCAAAACGAACAGTGGTTTTGCAAAAATGAAAACTACCTAAAAGTGTCTAAAATCGACTGGAAATCACTAAATAAGCATTTTGAAGTTTTGTTGTTTTTTCATGGTTATTTGCCAAATGTTGTGAGTTAGTGTATTCTGAAAACGGTTGTGACTTCGATGAACGCTTTGATAAATATAATGTTTTCAATACCCATCTTGCTTATATTAACCATCTAGACTTCAAAACGAACAGTGGTTTTGCAAAAATGAAAACTACCTAAAAGTGTCTAAAATCGACTGGAAATCACTAAATAAGCATTTTCAAGTTTTGTTGTTTTTTCATGGTTATTTGCAAAATCTTGTGAGTTTGTGTTTTCTGAAAACGGTTGTGACTTCGATGAAGGCTTTGATAAATATTATGTTTTCAACACCCATCTAGTTTATATTAACCATCTAGACTTCAAAACGAACAGTGGTTTTGCAAAAATGAAAACTACCTAAAAGTGTCTAAAATCGACTGGAAATCACGAAATAAGCATTTTCAAGTTTTGTTGTTTTTTCATGGTTATTTGCAAAATCTTGTGAGTTTGTGTATTCTGAAAACGGTTGTGACTTCGATGAACGCTTTGATAAATATTATGTTTTCAATACCCATCTAGCTTATATTAACCATCTAGACTTCAAAACGAACAGTGGTTTTGCAAAAATAAAAACTACCTAAAAGTGTCTAAAATCGACTGGAAATCACTAAATAAGCATTTTCAAGTTTTGTTGTTTTTTCATGGTTATTTGCAAGATCTTGTGAGTTTGTGTTTTCTGAAAACGGTTGTGACTTCGATGAACGCTTTGATAAATATAATGTTTTCAATACCCATCTTGCTTATATTAACCATCTAGACTTCAAAACGAACAGTGGTTTTGCAAAAATGAAAACTACCTAAAAGTGTCTAAAATCGACTGGAAATCACTAAATAAGCATTTTCAAGTTTTGTTGTTTTTTCATGGTTATTTGCAAAATCTTGTGAGTTTGTGTTTTCTGAAAACGGTTGTGACTTCGATGAACGCTTTGATAAATATAATGTTTTCAACACCCATCTAGCTTATATTAACCATCTAGACTTCAAAACGAACAGTGGTTTTGCAAAAATGAAAACTACCTATAAGTGTCTAAAATCGACTGGAAATCACGAAATAAGCATTTTCAAGTTTTGTTGTTTTTTCATGGTTATTTGCAAAATTTTGTGAGTTTGTGTTTTCTGAAAACGGTTGTGACTTCGATGAACGCTTTGATAAATATAATGTTTTCAACACCCATCTAGCTTATATTAACCATCTAGACTTCAAAACGAACAGTGGTTTTGCAAAAATGAAAACTACCTAAAAGTGTCTAAAATCGACTGGAAATCACGAAATAAGCATTTTCAAGTTTTGTTGTTTTTTCATGGTTATTTGCAAAATTTTGTGAGTTAGTGTATTCTGAAAACGGTTGTGACTTCGATGAACGGTTTGATAAATATAATGTTTTCAACACCCATCTAGCTTATATTAACCATCTAGACTTCAAAACGAACAGTGGTTTTGCAAAAATGAAAACTACCTAAAAGTGTCTAAAATCGACTGGAAATCACGAAATAAGCATTTTCAAGTTTCGTTGTTTTTTCATGGTTATTTGCAAAATTTTGTGAGTTTGTGTTTTCTGAAAACGGTTGTGACTTCGATGAACGCTTTGATAAATATAATGTTTTCAACACCCATCTAGCTTATATTAACCATCTAGACTTCAAAACGAACAGTGGTTTTGCAAAATGAAAACTACCTAAAAGTGTCTAAAATCGACTGGAAATCACGAAATAAGCATTTTCAAGTTTTGTTTTTTCATGGTTATTTGCAAGATCTTGTGAGTTTGTGTATTCTGAAAACGGTTGTGACTTCGATGAACGCTTTGATAAATATAATGTTTTCAATACCCATCTAGCTTATATTAACCATCTAGACTTCAAAACGAACAGTGGTTTTGCAAAAATGAAAACTACCTAAAAGTGTCTAAAATCGACTGGAAATCGCTAACTAAGCATTTTCAAGTTTTGTTGTTTTTTCATGGTTATTTGCAAGATCTTGTGAGTTTGTGTTTTCTGAAAACGGTTGTGACTTCGATGAACGCTTTGATAAATATAATGTTTTCAATACCCATCTAGCTTATATTAACCATCTAGACTTCAAAACGAACAGTGGTTTTGCAAAAATGAAAACTACCTAAAATGTCTAAAATCGACTGGAAATCACTAAATAAGCATTTTCAAGTTTTGTTTTTTCATGGTTATTTGCAAGATCTTGTGAGTTTGTGTATTCTGAAAACGGTTGTGACTTCGATGAACGCTTTGATAAATATAATGTTTTCAATACCCATCTAGCTTATATTAACCATCTAGACTTCAAAACGAACAGTGGTTTTGCAAAAATGAAAACTACATAAAAGTGTCTAAGATCGACTGGAAATCACGAAATAAGCATTTTCAAGTTTTGTTGTTTTTTCATGGTTATTTGCAAAATCTTGTGAGTTTGTGTTTTCTGAAAACGGTTGTGACTTCGATGAACGCTTTGATAAATATTATGTTTTCAACGCCCATCTAGCTTATATTAACCATCTAGACTTCAAAACGAACAGTGGTTTTGCAAAAATGAAAACTACATAAAAGTGTCTAAAATCGACTGGAAATCACGAAATAAGCATTTTCAAGTTTTGTTGTTTTTTCATGGTTATTTGCCAAATGTTGTGAGTTAGTGTATTCTGAAAACGGTTGTGACTTCGATGAACGCTTTGATAAATATAATGTTTTCAATACCCATCTTGCTTATATTAACCATCTAGACTTCAAAACGAACAGTGGATTTGCAAAAATGAAAACTACCTAAAAGTGTCTAAAATCGACTGGAAATCACTAAATAAGCATTTTCAAGTTTTGTTGTTTTTTCATGGATATTTGCAAAATCTTGTGAGTTTGTGTTTTCTGAAAACGGTTGTGACTTCGATGAAGGCTTTGATAAATATTATGTTTTCAACACCCATCTAGTTTATATTAACCATCTAGACTTCAAAACGAACAGTGGTTTTGCAAAAATGAAAACTACCTAAAAGTGTCTAAAATCGACTGGAAATCACGAAATAAGCATTTTCAAGTTTTGTTGTTTTTTCATGGTTATTTGCAAAATCTTGTGAGTTTGTGTATTCCGAAAACGGTTGTGACTTCGATGAACGCTTTGATAAATATTATGTTTTCAATGCCCATCTAGCTTATATTAACCATCTAGACTTCAAAACGAACAGTGGTTTTGCAAAAATGAAAACTACCTAAAAGTGTCTAAAATCGACTGGAAATCACTAAATAAGCATTTTTAAGTTTTGTTGTTTTTTCATGGTTATTTGCAAAATCTTGTGAGTTTGTGTTTTCTGAAAACGGTTGTGACTTCGATGAACGCTTTGATAAATATAATGTTTTCAACACCCATCTAGCTTATATTAACCATCTAGACTTCAAAACGAACAGTGGTTTTGCAAAAATGAAAACTACCTAAAAGTGTCTAAAATCGACTGGAAATCGCTAAATAAGCATTTTCAAGTTTTGTTGTTTTTTCATGGTTATTTGCAAGATCTTGTGAGTTTGTGTTTTCTGAAAACGGTTGTGACTTCGATGAACGCTTTGATAAATATAATGTTTTCAATACCCATCTAGCTTATATTAACCATCTAGACTTCAAAACGAACAGTGGTTTTGCAAAAATGAAAACTACCTAAAAGTGTCTAAAATCGACTGGAAATCACTAAATAAGCATTTTCAAGTTTTGTTGTTTTTTCATGGTTATTTGCAAAATCTTGTGAGTTTGTGTTTTCTGAAAACGGTTGTGACTTCGATGAACGCTTTGATAAATATAATGTTTTCAACACCCATCTAGCTTATATTAACCATCTAGACTTCAAAACGAACAGTGGTTTTGCAAAAATGAAAACTACATAAAAGTGTCTAAAATCGACTGGAAATCACGAAATAAGTATTTTCAAGTTTTGTTGTTTTTTCATGGTTGTTTGCAAGATCTTGTGAGTTTGTGTTTTCTGAAAACGGTTGTGACTTCGATGAACGCTTTGATAAATATAATGTTTTCAATACCCATCTTGCTTATATTAACCATCTAGACTTCAAAACGAACAGTGGTTTTGCAAAAATGAAAACTACCTAAAAGTGTCTAAAATCGACTGGAAATCACTAAATAAGCATTTTCAAGTTTTGTTGTTTTTTCATGGTTATTTGCAAGATCTTGTGAGTTTGTGTTTTCTGAAAACGGTTGTGACTTCGACGAACGCTTTGATAAATATAATGTTTTCAATACCCATCTTGCTTATATTAACCATCTAGACTTCAAAACGAACAGTGGTTTTGCAAAAATGAAAACTACCTAAAAGTGTCTAAAATCGACTGGAAATCACGAAATAAGCATTTTCAAGTTTCGTTGTTTTTTCATGGTTATTTGCAAAATTTTGTGAGTTTGTGTTTTCTGAAAACGGTTGTGACTTCGATGAATGCTTTGATAAATATAATGTTTTCAACACCCATCTAGCTTATATTAACCATCTAGACTTCAAAACGAACAGTGGTTTTGCAAAATGAAAACTACCTAAAAGTGTCTAAAATCGACTGGAAATCACGAAATAAGCATTTTCAAGTTTTGTTTTTTCATGGTTATTTGCAAGATCTTGTGAGTTTGTGTATTCTGAAAACGGTTGTGACTTCGATGAACGCTTTGATAAATATAATGTTTTCAATACCCATCTAGCTTATATTAACCATCTAGACTTCAAAACGAACAGTGGTTTTGCAAAAATGAAAACTACCTAAAAGTGTCTAAAATCGACTGGAAATCGCTAACTAAGCATTTTCAAGTTTTGTTGTTTTTTCATGGTTATTTGCAAGATCTTGTGAGTTTGTGCTTTCTGAAAACGGTTGTGACTTCGATGAACGCTTTGATAAATATAATGTTTTCAATACCCATCTAGCTTATATTAACCATCTAGACTTCAAAACGAACAGTGGTTTTGCAAAAATGAAAACTACCTAAAATGTCTAAAATCGACTGGAAATCACTAAATAAGCATTTTCAAGTTTTGTTTTTTCATGGTTATTTGCAAGATCTTGTGAGTTTGTGTATTCTGAAAACGGTTGTGACTTCGATGAACGCTTTGATAAATATAATGTTTTCAATACCCATCTAGCTTATATTAACCATCTAGACTTCAAAACGAACAGTGGTTTTGCAAAAATGAAAACTACATAAAAGTGTCTAAGATCGACTGGAAATCACGAAATAAGCATTTTCAAGTTTTGTTGTTTTTTCATGGTTATTTGCAAAATCTTGTGAGTTTGTGTTTTCTGAAAACGGTTGTGACTTCGATGAACGCTTTGATAAATATTATGTTTTCAACACCCATCTAGCTTATATTAACCATCTAGACTTCAAAACGAACAGTGGTTTTGCAAAAATGAAAACTACATAAAAGTGTCTAAAATCGACTGGAAATCACGAAATAAGCATTTTCAAGTTTTGTTGTTTTTTCATGGTTATTTGCCAAATGTTGTGAGTTAGTGTATTCTGAAAACGGTTGTGACTTCGATGAACGCTTTGATAAATATAATGTTTTCAATACCCATCTTGCTTATATTAACCATCTAGACTTCAAAACGAACAGTGGATTTGCAAAAATGAAAACTACCTAAAAGTGTCTAAAATCGACTGGAAATCACTAAATAAGCATTTTCAAGTTTTGTTGTTTTTTCATGGATATTTGCAAAATCTTGTGAGTTTGTGTTTTCTGAAAACGGTTGTGACTTCGATGAAGGCTTTGATAAATATTATGTTTTCAACACCCATCTAGTTTATATTAACCATCTAGACTTCAAAACGAACAGTGGTTTTGCAAAAATGAAAACTACCTAAAAGTGTCTAAAATCGACTGGAAATCACGAAATAAGCATTTTCAAGTTTTGTTGTTTTTTCATGGTTATTTGCAAAATCTTGTGAGTTTGTGTATTCCGAAAACGGTTGTGACTTCGATGAACGCTTTGATAAATATTATGTTTTCAATGCCCATCTAGCTTATATTAACCATCTAGACTTCAAAACGAACAGTGGTTTTGCAAAAATGAAAACTACCTAAAAGTGTCTAAAATCGACTGGAAATCACTAAATAAGCATTTTTAAGTTTTGTTGTTTTTTCATGGTTATTTGCAAAATCTTGTGAGTTTGTGTTTTCTGAAAACGGTTGTGACTTCGATGAACGCTTTGATAAATATAATGTTTTCAACACCCATCTAGCTTATATTAACCATCTAGACTTCAAAACGAACAGTGGTTTTGCAAAAATGAAAACTACCTAAAAGTGTCTAAAATCGACTGGAAATCGCTAAATAAGCATTTTCAAGTTTTGTTGTTTTTTCATGGTTATTTGCAAGATCTTGTGAGTTTGTGTTTTCTGAAAACGGTTGTGACTTCGATGAACGCTTTGATAAATATAATGTTTTCAATACCCATCTAGCTTATATTAACCATCTAGACTTCAAAACGAACAGTGGTTTTGCAAAAATGAAAACTACCTAAAAGTGTCTAAAATCGACTGGAAATCACTAAATAAGCATTTTCAAGTTTTGTTGTTTTTTCATGGTTATTTGCAAAATCTTGTGAGTTTGTGTTTTCTGAAAACGGTTGTGACTTCGATGAACGCTTTGATAAATATAATGTTTTCAACACCCATCTAGCTTATATTAACCATCTAGACTTCAAAACGAACAGTGGTTTTGCAAAAATGAAAACTACATAAAAGTGTCTAAAATCGACTGGAAATCACGAAATAAGTATTTTCAAGTTTTGTTGTTTTTTCATGGTTGTTTGCAAGATCTTGTGAGTTTGTGTTTTCTGAAAACGGTTGTGACTTCGATGAACGCTTTGATAAATATAATGTTTTCAATACCCATCTTGCTTATATTAACCATCTAGACTTCAAAACGAACAGTGGTTTTGCAAAAATGAAAACTACCTAAAAGTGTCTAAAATCGACTGGAAATCACTAAATAAGCATTTTCAAGTTTTGTTGTTTTTTCATGGTTATTTGCAAGATCTTGTGAGTTTGTGTTTTCTGAAAACGGTTGTGACTTCGACGAACGCTTTGATAAATATAATGTTTTCAATACCCATCTTGCTTATATTAACCATCTAGACTTCAAAACGAACAGTGGTTTTGCAAAAATGAAAACTACCTAAAAGTGTCTAAAATCGACTGGAAATCACGAAATAAGCATTTTCAAGTTTCGTTGTTTTTTCATGGTTATTTGCAAAATTTTGTGAGTTTGTGTTTTCTGAAAACGGTTGTGACTTCGATGAATGCTTTGATAAATATAATGTTTTCAACACCCATCTAGCTTATATTAACCATCTAGACTTCAAAACGAACAGTGGTTTTGCAAAATGAAAACTACCTAAAAGTGTCTAAAATCGACTGGAAATCACGAAATAAGCATTTTCAAGTTTTGTTTTTTCATGGTTATTTGCAAGATCTTGTGAGTTTGTGTATTCTGAAAACGGTTGTGACTTCGATGAACGCTTTGATAAATATAATGTTTTCAATACCCATCTAGCTTATATTAACCATCTAGACTTCAAAACGAACAGTGGTTTTGCAAAAATGAAAACTACCTAAAAGTGTCTAAAATCGACTGGAAATCGCTAACTAAGCATTTTCAAGTTTTGTTGTTTTTTCATGGTTATTTGCAAGATCTTGTGAGTTTGTGCTTTCTGAAAACGGTTGTGACTTCGATGAACGCTTTGATAAATATAATGTTTTCAATACCCATCTAGCTTATATTAACCATCTAGACTTCAAAACGAACAGTGGTTTTGCAAAAATGAAAACTACCTAAAATGTCTAAAATCGACTGGAAATCACTAAATAAGCATTTTCAAGTTTTGTTTTTTCATGGTTATTTGCAAGATCTTGTGAGTTTGTGTATTCTGAAAACGGTTGTGACTTCGATGAACGCTTTGATAAATATAATGTTTTCAATACCCATCTAGCTTATATTAACCATCTAGACTTCAAAACGAACAGTGGTTTTGCAAAAATGAAAACTACATAAAAGTGTCTAAGATCGACTGGAAATCACGAAATAAGCATTTTCAAGTTTTGTTGTTTTTTCATGGTTATTTGCAAAATCTTGTGAGTTTGTGTTTTCTGAAAACGGTTGTGACTTCGATGAACGCTTTGATAAATATTATGTTTTCAACACCCATCTAGCTTATATTAACCATCTAGACTTCAAAACGAACAGTGGTTTTGCAAAAATGAAAACTACATAAAAGTGTCTAAAATCGACTGGAAATCACGAAATAAGCATTTTCAAGTTTTGTTGTTTTTTCATGGTTATTTGCCAAATGTTGTGAGTTAGTGTATTCTGAAAACGGTTGTGACTTCGATGAACGCTTTGATAAATATAATGTTTTCAATACCCATCTTGCTTATATTAACCATCTAGACTTCAAAACGAACAGTGGATTTGCAAAAATGAAAACTACCTAAAAGTGTCTAAAATCGACTGGAAATCACTAAATAAGCATTTTCAAGTTTTGTTGTTTTTTCATGGTTATTTGCAAAATCTTGTGAGTTTGTGTTTTCTGAAAACGGTTGTGACTTCGATGAACGCTTTGATAAATATAATGTTTTCAACACCCATCTAGCTTATATTAACCATCTAGACTTCAAAACGAACAGTGGTTTTGCAAAAATGAAAACTACCTAAAAGTGTCTAAAATCGACTGGAAATCGCTAAATAAGCATTTTCAAGTTTTGTTGTTTTTTCATGGTTATTTGCCAAATCTTGTGAGTTTGTGTTTTCTGAAAACGGTTGTGACTTCGATGAACGCTTTGATAAATATAATGTTTTCAACACCCATCTAGCTTATATTAACCATCTAGACTTCAAAACGAACAGTGGTTTTGCAAAAATGAAAACTACCTATAAGTGTCTAAAATCGACTGGAAATCACGAAATAAGCATTTTCAAGTTTTGTTGTTTTTTCATGGTTATTTGCAAAATTTTGTGAGTTAGTGTATTCTGAAAACGGTTGTGACTTCGATGAACGGTTTGATAAATATAATGTTTTCAACACCCATCTAGCTTATATTAACCATCTAGACTTCAAAACGAACAGTGGTTTTGCAAAAATGAAAACTACCTAAAAGTGTCTAAAATCGACTGGAAATCACAAAATAAGCATTTTCAAGTTTCGTTGTTTTTTCATGGTTATTTGCAAAATTTTGTGAGTTTGTGTTTTCTGAAAACGGTTGTGACTTCGATGAACGCTTTGATAAATATAATGTTTTCAACACCCATATAGCTTATATTAACCATCTAGACTTCAAAACGAACAGTGGTTTTGCAAAAATGAAAACTACCTAAAATGTCTAAAATCGACTGGAAATCACTAAATAAGCATTTTCAAGTTTTGTTTTTTCATGGTTATTTGCAAGATCTTGTGAGTTTGTGTATTCTGAAAACGGTTGTGACTTCGATGAACGCTTTGATAAATATAATGTTTTCAATACCCATCTAGCTTATATTAACCATCTAGACTTCAAAACGAACAGTGGTTTTGCAAAAATGAAAACTACCTAAAAGTGTCTAAAATCGACTGGAAATCGCTAAATAAGCATTTTCAAGTTTTGTTGTTTTTTCATGGTTATTTGCAAGATCTTGTGAGTTTGTGTTTTCTGAAAACGGTTGTGACTTCGATGAACGCTTTGATAAATATAATGTTTTCATTACCCATCTAGCTTATATTAACCATCTAGACTTCAAAACGAACAGTGGTTTTGCAAAAATGAAAACTACCTAAAATGTCTAAAATCGACTGGAAATCACTAAATAAGCATTTTCAAGTTTTGTTGTTTTTTCATGGTTATTTGCAAAATCTTGTGAGTTTGTGTATTCTGAAAACGGTTGTGACTTCGATGAACGCTTTGATAAATATAATGTTTTCAACACCCATCTAGCTTATATTAACCATCTAGACTTCAAAACGAACAGTGGTTTTGCAAATATGAAAACTACATAAAAGTGTCTAAAATCGACTGGAAATCACGAAATAAGCATTTTCAAGTTTTGTTGTTTTTTCATGGTTATTTGCAAAATTTTGTGAGTTAGTGTATTCTGAAAACGGTTGTGACTTCGATGAACGCTTTGATAAATATAATGTTTTCAACACCCATCTAGCTTATATTAACCATCTAGACTTCAAAACGAACAGTGGTTTTGCAAAAATGAAAACTACCTAAAAGTGTCTAAAATCGACTGGAAATCGCTAAATAAGCATTTTCAAGTTTTGTTGTTTTTTCATGGTTATTTGCAAGATCTTGTGAGTTTGTGTTTTCTGAAAACGGTTGTGACTTCGATGAACGCTTTGATAAATATAATGTTTTCAATACCCATCTAGCTTATATTAACCATCTAGACTTCAAAACGAACAGTGGTTTTGCAAAAATGAAAACTACCTAAAAGTGTCTAAAATCGACTGGAAATCACTAAATAAGCATTTTCAAGTTTTGTTGTTTTTTCATGGTTATTTGCAAAATCTTGTGAGTTTGTGTTTTCTGAAAACGGTTGTGACTTCGATGAACGCTTTGATAAATATAATGTTTTCAACACCCATCTAGCTTATATTAACCATCTAGACTTCAAAACGAACAGTGGTTTTGCAAAAATGAAAACTACCTAAAAGTGTCTAAAATCGACTGGAAATCACGAAATAAGCATTTTCAAGTTTTGTTTTTTCATGGTTATTTGCAAGATCTTGTGAGTTTGTGTATTCTGAAAACGGTTGTGACTTCGATGAACGCTTTGATAAATATAATGTTTTCAATACCCATCTAGCTTATATTAACCATCTAGACTTCAAAACGAACAGTGGTTTTGCAAAAATGAAAACTACCTAAAAGTGTCTAAAATCGACTGGAAATCGCTAAATAAGCATTTTCAAGTTTTGTTGTTTTTTCATGGTTATTTGCAAAATCTTGTGAGTTTGTGTTTTCTGAAAACGGTTGTGACTTCGATGAACGCTTTGATAAATATAATGTTTTCAACACCCATATAGCTTATATTAACCATCTAGACTTCAAAACGAACAGTGGTTTTGCAAAAATGAAAACTACCTAAAAGTGTCTAAAATCGACTGGAAATCGCTAAATAAGCATTTTCAAGTTTTGTTGTTTTTTCATGGTTATTTGCAAGATCTTGTGAGTTTGTGTTTTCTGAAAACGGTTGTGACTTCGATGAACGCTTTGATAAATATAATGTTTTCAATACCCATCTAGCTTATATTAACCATCTAGACTTCAAAACGAACAGTGGTTTTGCAAAAATGAAAACTACCTAAAAGTGTCTAAAATCGACTGGAAATCACTAAATAAGCATTTTCAAGTTTTGTTGTTTTTTCATGGTTATTTGCAAAATCTTGTGAGTTTGTGTTTTCTGAAAACGGTTGTGACTTCGATGAACGCTTTGATAAATATAATGTTTTCAACACCCATCTAGCTTATATTAACCATCTAGACTTCAAAACGAACAGTGATTTTGCAAAAATGAAAACTACCTAAAAGTGTCTAAAATCGACTGGAAATCACTAAATAAGCATTTTCAAGTTTTGTTGTTTTTTCATGGTTGTTTGCAAGATGTTGTGAGTTTGTGTATTCCGAAAACGGTTGTGACTTCGATGAACGCTTTGATAAATATAATGTTTTCAATACCCATCTTGCTTATATTAACCATCTAGACTTCAAAACGAACAGTGGTTTTGCAAAAATGAAAACTACCTAAAAGTGTCTAAAATCGACTGGAAATCACGAAATAAGCATTTTCAAGTTTCGTTGTTTTTTCATGGTTATTTGCAAAATTTTGTGAGTTTGTGTTTTCTGAAAACGGTTGTGACTTCGATGAACGCTTTGATAAATATAATGTTTTCAACACCCATCTAGCTTATATTAACCATCTAGACTTCAAAACGAACAGTGGTTTTGCAAAAATGAAAACTACCTAAAAGTGTCTAAAATCGACTGGAAATCACGAAATAAGCATTTTCAAGTTTCGTTGTTTTTTCATGGTTATTTGCAAAATTTTGTGAGTTTGTGTTTTCTGAAAACGGTTGTGACTTCGATGAACGCTTTGATAAATATAATGTTTTCAACACCCATCTAGCTTATATTAACCATCTAGACTTCAAAACGAACAGTGGTTTTGCAAAAATGAAAACTACCTAAAAGTGTCTAAAATCGACTGGAAATCACGAAATAAGCATTTTCAAGTTTTGTTTTTTCATGGTTATTTGCAAGATCTTGTGAGTTTGTGTATTCTGAAAACGGTTGTGACTTCGATGAACGCTTTGATAAATATAATGTTTTCAATACCCATCTAGCTTATATTAACCATCTAGACTTCAAAACGAACAGTGGTTTTGCAAAAATGAAAACTACCTAAAAGTGTCTAAAATCGACTGGAAATCGCTAAATAAGCATTTTCAAGTTTTGTTGTTTTTTCATGGTTATTTGCAAAATCTTGTGAGTTTGTGTTTTCTGAAAACGGTTGTGACTTCGATGAACGCTTTGATAAATATAATGTTTTCAACACCCATATAGCTTATATTAACCATCTAGACTTCAAAACGAACAGTGGTTTTGCAAAAATGAAAACTACCTAAAAGTGTCTAAAATCGACTGGAAATCGCTAAATAAGCATTTTCAAGTTTTGTTGTTTTTTCATGGTTATTTGCAAGATCTTGTGAGTTTGTGTTTTCTGAAAACGGTTGTGACTTCGATGAACGCTTTGATAAATATAATGTTTTCAATACCCATCTAGCTTATATTAACCATCTAGACTTCAAAACGAACAGTGGTTTTGCAAAAATGAAAACTACCTAAAAGTGTCTAAAATCGACTGGAAATCACTAAATAAGCATTTTCAAGTTTTGTTGTTTTTTCATGGTTATTTGCAAAATCTTGTGAGTTTGTGTTTTCTGAAAACGGTTGTGACTTCGATGAACGCTTTGATAAATATAATGTTTTCAACACCCATCTAGCTTATATTAACCATCTAGACTTCAAAACGAACAGTGATTTTGCAAAAATGAAAACTACCTAAAAGTGTCTAAAATCGACTGGAAATCACTAAATAAGCATTTTCAAGTTTTGTTGTTTTTTCATGGTTGTTTGCAAGATGTTGTGAGATTGTGCATTCCGAAAACGGTTGTGACTTCGATGAACGCTTTGATAAATATAATGTTTTCAATACCCATCTTGCTTATATTAACCATCTAGACTTCAAAACGAACAGTGGTTTTGCAAAAATGAAAACTACCTAAAAGTGTCTAAAATCGACTGGAAATCACTAAATAAGCATTTTGAAGTTTTGTTGTTTTTTCATGGTTATTTGCCAAATGTTGTGAGTTAGTGTATTCTGAAAACGGTTGTGACTTCGATGAACGCTTTGATAAATATAATGTTTTCAATACCCATCTAGCTTATATTAACCATCTAGACTTCAAAACGAACAGTGGTTTTGCAAAAATGAAAACTACCTAAAAGTGTCTAAAATCGACTGGAAATCACTAAATAAGCATTTTCAAGTTTTGTTGTTTTTTCATGGTTATTTGCAAAATCTTGTGAGTTTGTGTTTTCTGAAAACGGCTGTGACTTCGATGAAGGCTTTGATAAATATTATGTTTTCAACACCCATCTAGTTTATATTAACCATCTAGACTTCAAAACGAACAGTGGTTTTGCAAAAATGAAAACTACCTAAAAGTGTCTAAAATCGACTGGAAATCACGAAATAAGCATTTTCAAGTTTTGTTGTTTTTTCATGGTTATTTGCAAAATCTTGTGAGTTTGTGTATTCTGAAAACGGTTGTGACTTCGATGAACGCTTTGATAAATATAATGTTTTCAATACCCATCTAGCTTATATTAACCATCTAGACTTCAAAACGAACAGTGGTTTTGCAAAAATGAAAACTACCTAAAAGTGTCTAAAATCGACTGGAAATCACTAAATAAGCATTTTCAAGTTTTGTTGTTTTTTCATGGTTATTTGCAAAATCTTGTGAGTTTGTGTATTCTGAAAACGGTTGTGACTTCGATGAACGCTTTGATAAATATAATGTTTTCAACACCCATCTAGCTTATATTAACCATCTAGACTTCAAAACGAACAGTGGTTTTGCAAAAATGAAAACTACCTATAAGTGTCTAAAATCGACTGGAAATCACGAAATAAGCATTTTCAAGTTTTGTTGTTTTTTCATGGTTGTTTGCAAGATCTTGTGAGTTTGTGTTTTCTGAAAACGGTTGTGACTTCGATGAACGCTTTGATAAATATGTTTTCAACACCCATCTAGCTTATATTAACCATCTAGAATTCAAAACGAACAGTGGTTTTGCAAAAATGAAAACTACCTATAAGTGTCTAAAATCGACTGGAAATCACGAAATAAGCATTTTCAAGTTTTGTTGTTTTTTCATGGTTATTTGCAAAATCTTGTGAGATTGTGTTTTCTGAAAACGGTTGTGACTTCGATGAACGCTTTGATAAATATAATGTTTTCAACACCCATCTAGCTTATATTAACCATCTAGACTTCAAAACGAACAGTGATTTTGCAAAAATGAAAACTACCTAAAAGTGTCTAAAATCGACTGGAAATCACTAAATAAGCATTTTCAAGTTTTGTTGTTTTTTCATGGTTGTTTGCAAGATGTTGTGAGTTTGTGTATTCCGAAAACGGTTGTGACTTCGATGAACGCTTTGATAAATATAATGTTTTCAATACCCATCTTGCTTATATTAACCATCTAGACTTCAAAACGAACAGTGGTTTTGCAAAAATGAAAACTACCTAAAAGTGTCTAAAATCGACTGGAAATCACTAAATAAGCATTTTGAAGTTTTGTTGTTTTTTCATGGTTATTTGCCAAATGTTGTGAGTTAGTGTATTCTGAAAACGGTTGTGACTTCGATGAACGCTTTGATAAATATAATGTTTTCAATACCCATCTAGCTTATATTAACCATCTAGACTTCAAAACGAACAGTGGTTTTGCAAAAATGAAAACTACCTAAAAGTGTCTAAAATCGACTGGAAATCACGAAATAAGCATTTTCAAGTTTTGTTGTTTTTTCATGGTTATTTGCAAAATTTTGTGAGTTTGTGTTTTCTGAAAACGGTTGTGACTTCGATGAACGCTTTGATAAATATAATGTTTTCAACACCCATCTAGCTTATATTAACCATCTAGACTTCAAAACGAACAGTGGTTTTGCAAAAATGAAAACTACCTAAAGGTGTCTAAAATCGACTGGAAATCACGAAATAAGCATTTTCAAGTTTTGTTGTTTTTTCATGGTTATTTGCAAGATCTTGTGAGTTTGTGTTTTCTGAGAACGGTTGTGACTTCGATGAACGCTTTGATAAATATAATGTTTTCAATACCCATCTAGCTTATATTAACCATCTAGACTTCAAAACGAACAGTGGTTTTGCAAAAATGAAAACTACCTAAACGTGTCTAAAATCGACTGGAAATCACGAAATATGCATTTTCAAGTTTTGTTGTTTTTTCATGGATATTTGCAAAATTTTGTGAGTTAGTGTATTCTGAAAACGGTTGTGACTTCGATGAACGCTTTGATAAATATAATGTTTTCAACACCCATCTAGCTTATATTAACCATCTAGACTTCAAAACGAACAGTGGTTTTGCAAAAATGAAAACTACCTAAAAGTGTCTAAAATCGACTGGAAATCACTAAATAAGCATTTTCAAGTTTTGTTGTTTTTTCATGGTTATTTGCAAAATCTTGTGAGTATGTGTTTTCTGAAAACGGTTGTGACTTCGATGAACGCTTTGATAAATATAATGTTTTCAATACCCATCTAGCTTATATTAACCATCTAGACTTCAAAACGAACAGTGGTTTTGCAAAAATGAAAACTACCTAAAAGTGTCTAAAATCGACTGGAAATCACGAAATAAGCATTTTCAAGTTTTGTTGTTTTTTCATGGTTATTTGCAAAATTTTGTGAGTTTGTGTTTTCTGAAAACGGTTGTGACTTCGATGAACGCTTTGATAAATATAATGTTTTCAACACCCATCTAGCTTATATTAACCATCTAGACTTCAAAACGAACAGTGGTTTTGCAAAAATGAAAACTACCTAAAGGTGTCTAAAATCGACTGGAAATCACGAAATAAGCATTTTCAAGTTTTGTTGTTTTTTCATGGTTATTTGCAAGATCTTGTGAGTTTGTGTTTTCTGAGAACGGTTGTGACTTCGATGAACGCTTTGATAAATATAATGTTTTCAATACCCATCTAGCTTATATTAACCATCTAGACTTCAAAACGAACAGTGGTTTTGCAAAAATGAAAACTACCTAAACGTGTCTAAAATCGACTGGAAATCACGAAATATGCATTTTCAAGTTTTGTTGTTTTTTCATGGATATTTGCAAAATTTTGTGAGTTAGTGTATTCTGAAAACGGTTGTGACTTCGATGAACGCTTTGATAAATATAATGTTTTCAACACCCATCTAGCTTATATTAACCATCTAGACTTCAAAACGAACAGTGGTTTTGCAAAAATGAAAACTACCTAAAAGTGTCTAAAATCGACTGGAAATCACTAAATAAGCATTTTCAAGTTTTGTTGTTTTTTCATGGTTATTTGCAAAATCTTGTGAGTTTGTGTATTCTGAAAACGGTTGTGACTTCGATGAACGCTTTGATAAATATAATGTTTTCAATACCCATCTAGCTTATATTAACCATCTAGACTTCAAAACGAACAGTGGTTTTGCAAAAATGAAAACTACCTAAAAGTGTCTAAAATCGACTGGAAATCACTAAATAAGCATTTTCAAGTTTTGTTGTTTTTTCATGGTTATTTGCCAAATTTTGTGAGTTTGTGTATTCTGAAAACGGTTGTGACTTCGATGAACGCTTTGATAAATATAATGTTTTCAATACCCATCTAGCTTATATTAACCATCTAGACTTCAAAACGAACAGTGGTTTTGCAAAAATGAAAACTACCTAAAAGTGTCTAAAATCGACTGGAAATCACTAAATAAGCATTTTTAAGTTTTGTTGTTTTTTCATGGTTATTTGCAAAATCTTGTGAGTTTGTGTATTCTGAAAACGGTTGTGACTTCGATGAACGCTTTGATAAATATAATGTTTTCAACACCCATCTAGCTTATATTAACCATCTAGACTTCAAAACGAACAGTGGTTTTGCAAAAATGAAAACTACCTAAAAGTGTCTAAAATCGACTGGAAATCACTAAATAAGCATTTTCAAGTTTTGTTGTTTTTTCATGGTTATTTGCAAAATCTTGTGAGTTTGTGTTTTCTGAAAACGGTTGTGACTTCGATGAACGCTTTGATAAATATAATGTTTTCAACACCCATCTAGCTTATATTAACCATCTAGACTTCAAAACGAACAGTGGTTTTGCAAAAATGAAAACTACCTAAAAGTGTCTAAAATCGACTGGAAATCACGAAATAAGCATTTTCAAGTTTTGTTGTTTTTTCATGGTTATTTGCAAAATTTTGTGAGTTTGTGTTTTCTGAAAACGGTTGTGACTTCGATGAACGCTTTGATAAATATAATGTTTTCAACACCCATCTAGCTTATATTAACCATCTAGACTTCAAAACGAACAGTGGTTTTGCAAAAATGAAAACTACCTAAAGGTGTCTAAAATCGACTGGAAATCACGAAATAAGCATTTTCAAGTTTTGTTGTTTTTTCATGGTTATTTGCAAGATCTTGTGAGTTTGTGTTTTCTGAAAACGGTTGTGACTTCGATGAACGCTTTGATAAATATAATGTTTTCAACACCCATCTAGCTTATATTAACCATCTAGACTTCAAAACGAACAGTGGTTTTGCAAAAATGAAAACTACCTAAAAGTGTCTAAAATCGACTGGAAATCACGAAATAAGCATTTTCAAGTTTTGTTGTTTTTTCATGGTTATTTGCAAAATTTTGTGAGTTTGTGTTTTCTGAAAACGGTTGTGACTTCGATGAACGCTTTGATAAATATAATGTTTTCAACACCCATCTAGCTTATATTAACCATCTAGACTTCAAAACGAACAGTGGTTTTGCAAAAATGAAAACTACCTAAAAGTGTCTAAAATCGACTGGAAATCACGAAATAAGCATTTTCAAGTTTTGTTGTTTTTTCATGGTTATTTGCAAAATTTTGTGAGTTTGTGTTTTCTGAAAACGGTTGTGACTTCGATGAACGCTTTGATAAATATAATGTTTTCAACACCCATCTAGCTTATATTAACCATCTAGACTTCAAAACGAACAGTGGTTTTGCAAAAATGAAAACTACCTAAAGGTGTCTAAAATCGACTGGAAATCACGAAATAAGCATTTTCAAGTTTTGTTGTTTTTTCATGGTTATTTGCAAGATCTTGTGAGTTTGTGTTTTCTGAGAACGGTTGTGACTTCGATGAACGCTTTGATAAATATAATGTTTTCAATACCCATCTAGCTTATATTAACCATCTAGACTTCAAAACGAACAGTGGTTTTGCAAAAATGAAAACTACCTAAACGTGTCTAAAATCGACTGGAAATCACGAAATATGCATTTTCAAGTTTTGTTGTTTTTTCATGGATATTTGCAAAATTTTGTGAGTTAGTGTATTCTGAAAACGGTTGTGAGTTCGATGAACGCTTTGATAAATATAATGTTTTCAACACCCATCTAGCTTATATTAACCATCTAGACTTCAAAACGAACAGTGGTTTTGCAAAAATGAAAACTACCTAAAAGTGTCTAAAATCGACTGGAAATCACTAAATAAGCATTTTCAAGTTTTGTTGTTTTTTCATGGTTATTTGCAAAATCTTGTGAGTTTGTGTATTCTGAAAACGGTTGTGACTTCGATGAACGCTTTGATAAATATAATGTTTTCAATACCCATCTAGCTTATATTAACCATCTAGACTTCAAAACGAACAGTGGTTTTGCAAAAATGAAAACTACCTAAAAGTGTCTAAAATCGACTGGAAATCACTAAATAAGCATTTTCAAGTTTTGTTGTTTTTTCATGGTTATTTGCCAAATTTTGTGAGTTTGTGTATTCTGAAAACGGTTGTGACTTCGATGAACGCTTTGATAAATATAATGTTTTCAATACCCATCTAGCTTATATTAACCATCTAGACTTCAAAACGAACAGTGGTTTTGCAAAAATGAAAACTACCTAAAAGTGTCTAAAATCGACTGGAAATCACGAAATAAGCATTTTCAAGTTTTGTTGTTTTTTCATGGTTATTTGCAAAATTTTGTGAGTTTGTGTTTTCTGAAAACGGTTGTGACTTCGATGAACGCTTTGATAAATATAATGTTTTCAACACCCATCTAGCTTATATTAACCATCTAGACTTCAAAACGAACAGTGGTTTTGCAAAAATGAAAACTACCTAAAAGTGTCTAAAATCGACTGGAAATCACGAAATAAGCATTTTCAAGTTTTGTTGTTTTTTCATGGTTATTTGCAAAATTTTGTGAGTTTGTGTTTTCTGAAAACGGTTGTGACTTCGATGAACGCTTTGATAAATATAATGTTTTCAACACCCATCTAGCTTATATTAACCATCTAGACTTCAAAACGAACAGTGGTTTTGCAAAAATGAAAACTACCTAAAAGTGTCTAAAATCGACTGGAAATCACGAAATAAGCATTTTCAAGTTTTGTTGTTTTTTCATGGTTATTTGCAAAATTTTGTGAGTTTGTGTTTTCTGAAAACGGTTGTGACTTCGATGAACGCTTTGATAAATATAATGTTTTCAACACCCATCTAGCTTATATTAACCATCTAGACTTCAAAACGAACAGTGGTTTTGCAAAAATGAAAACTACCTAAAAGTGTCTAAAATCGACTGGAAATCACGAAATAAGCATTTTCAAGTTTTGTTGTTTTTTCATGGTTATTTGCAAAATTTTGTGAGTTTGTGTTTTCTGAAAACGGTTGTGACTTCGATGAACGCTTTGATAAATATAATGTTTTCAACACCCATCTAGCTTATATTAACCATCTAGACTTCAAAACGAACAGTGGTTTTGCAAAAATGAAAACTACCTAAAGGTGTCTAAAATCGACTGGAAATCACGAAATAAGCATTTTCAAGTTTTGTTGTTTTTTCATGGTTATTTGCAAGATCTTGTGAGTTTGTGTTTTCTGAGAACGGTTGTGACTTCGATGAACGCTTTGATAAATATAATGTTTTCAATACCCATCTAGCTTATATTAACCATCTAGACTTCAAAACGAACAGTGGTTTTGCAAAAATGAAAACTACCTAAACGTGTCTAAAATCGACTGGAAATCACGAAATATGCATTTTCAAGTTTTGTTGTTTTTTCATGGATATTTGCAAAATTTTGTGAGTTAGTGTATTCTGAAAACGGTTGTGAGTTCGATGAACGCTTTGATAAATATAATGTTTTCAACACCCATCTAGCTTATATTAACCATCTAGACTTCAAAACGAACAGTGGTTTTGCAAAAATGAAAACTACCTAAAAGTGTCTAAAATCGACTGGAAATCACTAAATAAGCATTTTCAAGTTTTGTTGTTTTTTCATGGTTATTTGCAAAATCTTGTGAGTTTGTGTATTCTGAAAACGGTTGTGACTTCGATGAACGCTTTGATAAATATAATGTTTTCAATACCCATCTAGCTTATATTAACCATCTAGACTTCAAAACGAACAGTGGTTTTGCAAAAATGAAAACTACCTAAAAGTGTCTAAAATCGACTGGAAATCACTAAATAAGCATTTTCAAGTTTTGTTGTTTTTTCATGGTTATTTGCCAAATTTTGTGAGTTTGTGTATTCTGAAAACGGTTGTGACTTCGATGAACGCTTTGATAAATATAATGTTTTCAATACCCATCTAGCTTATATTAACCATCTAGACTTCAAAACGAACAGTGGTTTTGCAAAAATGAAAACTACCTAAAAGTGTCTAAAATCGACTGGAAATCACGAAATAAGCATTTTCAAGTTTTGTTGTTTTTTCATGGTTATTTGCAAAATTTTGTGAGTTTGTGTTTTCTGAAAACGGTTGTGACTTCGATGAACGCTTTGATAAATATAATGTTTTCAACACCCATCTAGCTTATATTAACCATCTAGACTTCAAAACGAACAGTGGTTTTGCAAAAATGAAAACTACCTAAAAGTGTCTAAAATCGACTGGAAATCACGAAATAAGCATTTTCAAGTTTTGTTGTTTTTTCATGGATATTTGCAAAATTTTGTGAGTTAGTGTATTCTGAAAACGGTTGTGAGTTCGATGAACGCTTTGATAAATATAATGTTTTCAACACCCATCTAGCTTATATTAACCATCTAGACTTCAAAACGAACAGTGGTTTTGCAAAAATGAAAACTACCTAAAAGTGTCTAAAATCGACTGGAAATCACTAAATAAGCATTTTCAAGTTTTGTTGTTTTTTCATGGTTATTTGCAAAATCTTGTGAGTTTGTGTATTCTGAAAACGGTTGTGACTTCGATGAACGCTTTGATAAATATAATGTTTTCAATACCCATCTAGCTTATATTAACCATCTAGACTTCAAAACGAACAGTGGTTTTGCAAAAATGAAAACTACCTAAAAGTGTCTAAAATCGACTGGAAATCACTAAATAAGCATTTTCAAGTTTTGTTGTTTTTTCATGGTTATTTGCAAAATCTTGTGAGTTTGTGTTTTCTGAAAACGGTTGTGACTTCGATGAACGCTTTGATAAATATAATGTTTTCAACACCCATCTAGCTTATATTAACCATCTAGACTTCAAAACGAACAGTGGTTTTGCAAAAATGAAAACTACCTAAAAGTGTCTAAAATCGACTGGAAATCACTAAATAAGCATTTTCAAGTTTTGTTGTTTTTTCATGGTTATTTGCAAAATCTTGTGAGTTTGTGTTTTCTGAAAACGGTTGTGACTTCGATGAACGCTTTGATAAATATAATGTTTTCAACACCCATCTAGCTTATATTAACCATCTAGACTTCAAAACGAACAGTGGTTTTGCAAAAATGAAAACTACCTAAAAGTGTCTAAAATCGACTGGAAATCACGAAATAAGCATTTTCAAGTTTTGTTGTTTTTTCATGGTTATTTGCAAAATTTTGTGAGTTTGTGTTTTCTGAAAACGGTTGTGACTTCGATGAACGCTTTGATAAATATAATGTTTTCAACACCCATCTAGCTTATATTAACCATCTAGACTTCAAAACGAACAGTGGTTTTGCAAAAATGAAAACTACCTAAAGGTGTCTAAAATCGACTGGAAATCACGAAATAAGCATTTTCAAGTTTTGTTGTTTTTTCATGGTTATTTGCAAGATCTTGTGAGTTTGTGTTTTCTGAAAACGGTTGTGACTTCGATGAACGCTTTGATAAATATAATGTTTTCAATACCCATCTAGCTTATATTAACCATCTAGACTTCAAAACGAACAGTGGTTTTGCAAAAATGAAAACTACCTAAACGTGTCTAAAATCGACTGGAAATCACGAAATATGCATTTTCAAGTTTTGTTGTTTTTTCATGGATATATGCAAAATTTTGTGAGTTAGTGTATTCTGAAAACGGTTGTGACTTCGATGAAGGCTTTGATAAATATAATGTTTTCAACACCCATCTAGCTTATATTAACCATCTAGACTTCAAAACGAACAGTGGTTTTGCAAAAATGAAAACTACCTAAAAGTGTCTAAAATCGACTGGAAATCACGAAATAAGCATTTTCAAGTTTTGTTGTTTTTTCATGGATATATGCAAAATTTTGTGAGTTAGTGTATTCTGAAAACGGTTGTGACTTCGATGAAGGCTTTGATAAATATAATGTTTTCAACACCCATCTAGCTTATATTAACCATCTAGACTTCAAAACGAACAGTGGTTTTGCAAAAATGAAAACTACCTAAAAGTGTCTAAAATCGACTGGAAATCACTAAATAAGCATTTTCAAGTTTTGTTGTTTTTTCATGGTTATTTGCAAAATCTTGTGAGTTTGTGTATTCTGAAAACGGTTGTGACTTCGATGAAAGCTTTGATAAATATAATGTTTTCAATACCCATCTAGCTTATATTAACCATCTAGACTTCAAAACGAACAGTGGTTTTGCAAAAATGAAAACTACCTAAAAGTGTCTAAAATCGACTGGAAATCACTAAATAAGCATTTTCAAGTTTTGTTGTTTTTTCATGGTTATTTGCAAAATCTTGTGAGTATGTGTTTTCTGAAAACGGTTGTGACTTCGATGAACGCTTTGATAAATATAATGTTTTCAACACCCATCTAGCTTATATTAACCATCTAGACTTCAAAACGAACAGTGGTTTTGCAAAAATGAAAACTACCTAAAAGTGTCTAAAATCGACTGGAAATCACTAAATAAGCATTTTCAAGTTTTGTTGTTTTTTCATGGTTATTTGCCAAATTTTGTGAGTTTGTGTATTCTGAAAACGGTTGTGACTTCGATGAACGCTTTGATAAATATAATGTTATCAATACCCATCTAGCTTATATTAACCATCTAGACTTCAAAACGAACAGTGGTTTTGCAAAAATGAAAACTACCTAAAAGTGTCTAAAATCGACTGGAAATCACTAAATAAGCATTTTCAAGTTTTGTTGTTTTTTCATGGTTATTTGCAAAATCTTGTGAGTTTGTGTTTTCTGAAAACGGTTGTGACTTCGATGAACGCTTTGATAAATATAATGTTTTCAACACCCATCTAGCTTATATTAACCATCTAGACTTCAAAACGAACAGTGGTTTTGCAAAAATGAAAACTACCTAAAAGTGTCTAAAATCGACTGGAAATCACTAAATAAGCATTTTCAAGTTTTGTTGTTTTTTCATGGCTATTTGCAAAATCTTGTGAGTTTGTGTTTTCTGAAAACCGTTGTGACTTCGATGAACGCTTTGATAAATATAATGTTTTCAACACCCATCTAGCTTATATTAACCATCTAGACTTCAAAACGAACAGTGGTTTTGCAAAAATGAAAACTACCTAAAAGTGTCTAAAATCGACTGGAAATCACGAAATAAGCATTTTCAAGTTTTGTTGTTTTTTCATGGTTATTTGCAAAATTTTGTGAGTTTGTGTTTTCTGAAAACGGTTGTGACTTCGATGAACGCTTTGATAAATATAATGTTTTCAACACCCATCTAGCTTATATTAACCATCTAGACTTCAAAACGAACAGTGGTTTTGCAAAAATGAAAACTACCTAAAGGTGTCTAAAATCGACTGGAAATCACGAAATAAGCATTTTCAAGTTTTGTTGTTTTTTCATGGTTATTTGCAAGATCTTGTGAGTTTGTGTTTTCTGAAAACGGTTGTGACTTCGATGAACGCTTTGATAAATATAATGTTTTCAATACCCATCTAGCTTATATTAACCATCTAGACTTCAAAACGAACAGTGGTTTTGCAAAAATGAAAACTACCTAAACGTGTCTAAAATCGACTGGAAATCACGAAATATGCATTTTCAAGTTTTGTTGTTTTTTCATGGATATTTGCAAAATTTTGTGAGTTAGTGTATTCTGAAAACGGTTGTGACTTCGATGAACGCTTTGATAAATATAATGTTTTCAACACCCATCTAGCTTATATTAACCATCTAGACTTCAAAACGAACAGTGGTTTTGCAAAAATGAAAACTACCTAAAAGTGTCTAAAATCGACTGGAAATCACTAAATAAGCATTTTCAAGTTTTGTTGTTTTTTCATGGTTATTTGCAAAATCTTGTGAGTTTGTGTATTCTGAAAACGGTTGTGACTTCGATGAACGCTTTGATAAATATAATGTTTTCAATACCCATCTAGCTTATATTAACCATCTAGACTTCAAAACGAACAGTGGTTTTGCAAAAATGAAAACTACCTAAAAGTGTCTAAAATCGACTGGAAATCACTAAATAAGCATTTTCAAGTTTTGTTGTTTTTTCATGGTTATTTGCAAAATCTTGTGAGTATGTGTTTTCTGAAAACGGTTGTGACTTCGATGAACGCTTTGATAAATATAATGTTTTCAACACCCATCTAGCTTATATTAACCATCTAGACTTCAAAACGAACAGTGGTTTTGCAAAAATGAAAACTACCTAAAAGTGTCTAAAATCGACTGGAAATCACGAAATAAGCATTTTCAAGTTTTGTTGTTTTTTCATGGTTATTTGCCAAATGTTGTGAGTTAGTGTATTCTGAAAACGGTTGTGACTTCGGTGAACGTTTTGATAAATATAATGTTTTCAACACCCATCTAGCTTATATTAACCATCTAGACTTCAAAACGAACAGTGGTTTTGCAAAAATGAAAACTACCTAAAAGTGTCTAAAATCGACTGGAAATCACGAAATAAGCATTTTCAAGTTTTGTTGTTTTTTCATGGATATTTGCAAAATCTTGTGAGTTAGTGTATTCTGAAAACGGTTGTGACTTCGATGAACGCTTTGATAAATATAATGTTTTCAACACCCATCTAGCTTATATTAACCATCTAGACTTCAAAACGAACAGTGGTTTTGCAAAAATGAAAACTACCTAAAAGTGTCTAAAATCGACTGGAAATCACTAAATAAGCATTTTCAAGTTTTGTTGTTTTTTCATGGTTATTTGCAAAATCTTGTGAGTTTGTGTATTCTGAAAACGGTTGTGACTTCGATGAACGATTTGATAAATATAATGTTTTCAATACCCATCTAGCTTATATTAACCATCTAGACTTCAAAACGAACAGTGGTTTTCCAAAAATGAAAACTACCTAAAAGTGTCTAAAATCGACTAGAAATCACTAAATAAGCATTTTCAAGTTTTGTTGTTTTTTCATGGTTATTTGCAAAATCTTGTGAGTTTGTGTTTTCTGAAAACGGTTGTGACTTCGATGAACGCTTTGATAAATATAATGTTTTCAACACCCATCTAGCTTATATTAACCATCTAGACTTCAAAACGAACAGTGGTTTTGCAAAAATGAAAACTACCTAAAAGTGTCTAAAATCGACTGGAAATCACTAAATAAGCATTTTCAAGTTTTGTTGTTTTTTCATGGTTATTTGCAAAATCTTGTGAGTTTGTGTATTCTGAAAACGGTTGTGACTTCGATGAACGCTTTGATAAATATAATGTTTTCAATACCCATCTAGCTTATATTAACCATCTAGACTTCAAAACGAACAGTGGTTTTGCAAAAATGAAAACTACCTAAAAGTGTCTAAAATCGACTGGAAATCACTAAGTAAGCATTTTCAAGTTTTGTTGTTTTTTCATGGTTATTTGCAAAATCTTGTGAGTATGTGTTTTCTGAAAACGGTTGTGACTTCGATGAACGCTTTGATAAATATAATGTTTTCAACACCCATCTAGCTTATATTAACCATCTAGACTTCAAAACGAACAGTGGTTTTGCAAAAATGAAAACTACCTAAAAGTGTCTAAAATCGACTGGAAATCACGAAATAAGCATTTTCAAGTTTTGTTGTTTTTTCATGGATATTTGCAAAATCTTGTGAGTTAGTGTATTCTGAAAACGGTTGTGACTTCGATGAACGCTTTGATAAATATAATGTTTTCAACACCCATCTAGCTTATATTAACCATCTAGACTTCAAAACGAACAGTGGTTTTGCAAAAATGAAAACTACCTAAAAGTGTCTAAAATCGACTGGAAATCACTAAATAAGCATTTTCAAGTTTTGTTGTTTTTTCATGGTTATTTGCAAAATCTTGTGAGTTTGTGTATTCTGAAAACGGTTGTGACTTCGATGAACGCTTTGATAAATATAATGTTTTCAATACCCATCTAGCTTATATTAACCATCTAGACTTCAAAACGAACAGTGGTTTTGCAAAAATGAAAACTACCTAAAAGTGTCTAAAATCGACTAGAAATCACTAAATAAGCATTTTCAAGTTTTGTTGTTTTTTCATGGTTATTTGCCAAATGTTGTGAGTTTGTGTTTTCTGAAAACGGTTGTGACTTCGATGAACGCTTTGATAAATATAATGTTTTCAACACCCATCTAGCTTATATTAACCATCTAGACTTCAAAACGAACAGTGGTTTTGCAAAAATGAAAACTACCTAAAAGTGTCTAAAATCGACTGGAAATCACGAAATAAGCATTTTCAAGTTTTGTTGTTTTTTCATGGATATTTGAAAAATCTTGTGAGTTAGTGTATTCTGAAAACGGTTGTGACTTCGATGAACGCTTTGATAAATATAATGTTTTCAATACCTATCTAGCTTATATTAACCATCTAGACTTCAAAACGAACAGTGGTTTTGCAAAAATGAAAACTACCTAAAAGTGTCTAAAATCGACTGGAAATCACGAAATAAGCATTTTCAAATTTTGTTGTATTTTCATGGCTATTTGCAAAATTTTGTGAGTTAGTGTATTCTGAAAACGGTTGTGACTTCGATGAACGCTTTGATAACTATAATGTTTTCAATACCCATCTAGCTTATATTAACTATCTAGACTTCAAAACGAACAGTGGTTTTGCAAAAATGAAAACTACCTAAAAGTGTCTAAAATCGACTGGAAATCACGAAATAAGCATTTTCAAGTTTTGTTGTTTTTTCATGGTTATTTGCCAGATTTTGTGAGTTAGTGTATTCTGAAAACGGTTGTGACTTCGATGAACGCTTTGATAAATATAATGTTTTCAATACCCATCTAGCTTATATTAACCATCTAGACTTCAAAACGAACAGTGGTTTTGCAAAAATGAAAACTACCTAAAAGTGTCTAAAATCGACTGGAAATCACTAAATAAGCATTTTCAAGTTTTGTTGTTTTTTCATGGTTATTTGCAAAATCTTGTGAGTTTGTGTTTTCTGAAAACGGTTGTGACTTCGATGAACGCTTTGATAAATATAATGTTTTCAACACCCATCTAGCTTATATTAACCATCTAGACTTCAAAACGAACAGTGGTTTTGCAAAAATGAAAACTACCTAAAAGTGTCTAAAATCGACTGGAAATCACGAAATAAGCATTTTCAAGTTTTGTTGTCCTTTCATGGTTATTTGCCAAATGTTGTGAGTTTGTGTTTTCTGAAAACGGTTGTGACTTCGATGAACGCTTTGATATATATAATGTTTTCAATACCCATCTAGCTTATATTAACCATCTAGACTTCAAAACGAACAGTGGTTTTGCAAAAATGAAAACTATCTAAAAGTGTCTAAAATCGACTGGAAATCACTAAATAAGCATTTTTAAATTTTGTTGTTTTTGCATGGCTATTTGCAAAATTTTGTGAGTTAGTGTATTCTGAAAACGGTTGTGACTTCGATGAACGCTTTGATAAATATAATGTTTTCAATACCCATCTAGCTTATATTAACCATCTAGACTTCAAAACGAACAGTGGTTTTGCAAAAATGAAAACTACCTAAAAGTGTTTAAAATCGACTGGAAATCAGGTAATAAGCATTTTCAAGTTTTCTTGTTTTTTCATGGTTATTTGCCAAATGTTGTGAGTTAGTGTATTCTGAAAACGGTTGTGACTTCGATGAACGCTTTGATAAATATAATGTTTTCAACACCCATCTAGCTTATATTAACCATCTAGACTTCAAAACGAACAGTGGTTTTGCAAAAATTAAAACTACCTGAAAGTGTCTAAAATCGACTGGAAATCACTAAATAAGCATTTTCAAGTTTTGTTGTTTTTTCATGGTTATTTGCCAAATGTTGTGAGTTTGTGTTTTCTGAAAACGGTTGTGACTTCGATGAACGCTTTGATAAATATAATGTTTTCAACACCCATCTAGCTTATATTAACCATCTAGACTTCAAAACGAACAGTGGTTTTGCAAAAATGAAAACTACCTAAAAGTGTCTAAAATCGACTGGAAATCACGAAATAAGCATTTTCAAGTTTTGTTGTTTTTTCATGGATATTTGCAAAATCTTGTGAGTTAGTGTATTCTGAAAACGGTTGTGACTTCGATGAACGCTTTGATAAATATAATGTTTTCAACACCCATCTAGCTTATATTAACCATCTAGACTTCAAAACGAACAGTGGTTTTGCAAAAATGAAAACTACCTAAAAGTGTCTAAAATCGACTGGAAATCACTAAATAAGCATTTTCAAGTTTTGTTGTTTTTTCATGGTTATTTGCAAAATCTTGTGAGTATGTGTTTTCTGAAAACGGTTGTGACTTCGATGAACGCTTTGATAAATATAATGTTTTCAACACCCATCTAGCTTATATTAACCATCTAGACTTCAAAACGAACAGTGGTTTTGCAAAAATGAAAACTACCTAAAAGTGTCTAAAATCGACTGGAAATCACTAAATAAGCATTTTCAAGTTTTGTTGTTTTTTCATGGTTATTTGCAAAATCTTGTGAGTTTGTGTATTCTGAAAACGGTTGTGACTTCGATGAAAGCTTTGATAAATATAATGTTTTCAATACCCATCTAGCTTATATTAACCATCTAGACTTCAAAACGAACAGTGGTTTTGCAAAAATGAAAACTACCTAAAAGTGTCTAAAATCGACTGGAAATCACTAAATAAGCATTTTCAAGTTTTGTTGTTTTTTCATGGTTATTTGCAAAATCTTGTGAGTATGTGTTTTCTGAAAACGGTTGTGACTTCGATGAACGCTTTGATAAATATAATGTTTTCAACACCCATCTAGCTTATATTAACCATCTAGACTTCAAAACGAACAGTGGTTTTGCAAAAATGAAAACTACCTAAAAGTGTCTAAAATCGACTGGAAATCACTAAATAAGCATTTTCAAGTTTTGTTGTTTTTTCATGGTTATTTGCCAAATTTTGTGAGTTTGTGTATTCTGAAAACGGTTGTGACTTCGATGAACGCTTTGATAAATATAATGTTATCAATACCCATCTAGCTTATATTAACCATCTAGACTTCAAAACGAACAGTGGTTTTGCAAAAATGAAAACTACCTAAAAGTGTCTAAAATCGACTGGAAATCACTAAATAAGCATTTTCAAGTTTTGTTGTTTTTTCATGGTTATTTGCCAAATGTTGTGAGTTTGTGTTTTCTGAAAACGGTTGTGACTTCGATGAACGCTTTGATAAATATAATGTTTTCAACACCCATCTAGCTTATATTAACCATCTAGACTTCAAAACGATCAGTGGTTTTGCAAAAATGAAAACTACCTAAAAGTGTCTAAAATCGACTGGAAATCACTAAATAAGCATTTTCAAGTTTTGTTGTTTTTTCATGGCTATTTGCAAAATCTTGTGAGTTTGTGTTTTCTGAAAACCGTTGTGACTTCGATGAACGCTTTGATAAATATAATGTTTTCAACACCCATCTAGCTTATATTAACCATCTAGACTTCAAAACGAACAGTGGTTTTGCAAAAATGAAAACTACCTAAAAGTGTCTAAAATCGACTGGAAATCACGAAATAAGCATTTTCAAGTTTTGTTGTTTTTTCATGGTTATTTGCAAAATTTTGTGAGTTTGTGTTTTCTGAAAACGGTTGTGACTTCGATGAACGCTTTGATAAATATAATGTTTTCAACACCCATCTAGCTTATATTAACCATCTAGACTTCAAAACGAACAGTGGTTTTGCAAAAATGAAAACTACCTAAAGGTGTCTAAAATCGACTGGAAATCACGAAATAAGCATTTTCAAGTTTTGTTGTTTTTTCATGGTTATTTGCAAGATCTTGTGAGTTTGTGTTTTCTGAAAACGGTTGTGACTTCGATGAACGCTTTGATAAATATAATGTTTTCAATACCCATCTAGCTTATATTAACCATCTAGACTTCAAAACGAACAGTGGTTTTGCAAAAATGAAAACTACCTAAACGTGTCTAAAATCGACTGGAAATCACGAAATATGCATTTTCAAGTTTTGTTGTTTTTTCATGGTTATTTGCAAAATTTTGTGAGTTTGTGTTTTCTGAAAACGGTTGTGACTTCGATGAACGCTTTGATAAATATAATGTTTTCAACACCCATCTAGCTTATATTAACCATCTAGACTTCAAAACGAACAGTGGTTTTGCAAAAATGAAAACTACCTAAAGGTGTCTAAAATCGACTGGAAATCACGAAATAAGCATTTTCAAGTTTTGTTGTTTTTTCATGGTTATTTGCAAGATCTTGTGAGTTTGTGTTTTCTGAAAACGGTTGTGACTTCGATGAACGCTTTGATAAATATAATGTTTTCAATACCCATCTAGCTTATATTAACCATCTAGACTTCAAAACGAACAGTGGTTTTGCAAAAATGAAAACTACCTAAACGTGTCTAAAATCGACTGGAAATCACGAAATATGCATTTTCAAGTTTTGTTGTTTTTTCATGGATATTTGCAAAATTTTGTGAGTTAGTGTATTCTGAAAACGGTTGTGACTTCGATGAACGCTTTGATAAATATAATGTTTTCAACACCCATCTAGCTTATATTAACCATCTAGACTTCAAAACGAACAGTGGTTTTGCAAAAATGAAAACTACCTAAAAGTGTCTAAAATCGACTGGAAATCACTAAATAAGCATTTTCAAGTTTTGTTGTTTTTTCATGGTTATTTGCAAAATCTTGTGAGTTTGTGTATTCTGAAAACGGTTGTGACTTCGATGAACGCTTTGATAAATATAATGTTTTCAATACCCATCTAGCTTATATTAACCATCTAGACTTCAAAACGAACAGTGGTTTTGCAAAAATGAAAACTACCTAAAAGTGTCTAAAATCGACTGGAAATCACTAAATAAGCATTTTCAAGTTTTGTTGTTTTTTCATGGTTATTTGCAAAATCTTGTGAGTATGTGTTTTCTGAAAACGGTTGTGACTTCGATGAACGCTTTGATAAATATAATGTTTTCAACACCCATCTAGCTTATATTAACCATGTAGACTTCAAAACGAACAGTGGTTTTGCAAAAATGAAAACTACCTAAAAGTGTCTAAAATCGACTGGAAATCACGAAATAAGCATTTTCAAGTTTTGTTGTTTTTTCATGGTTATTTGCCAAATGTTGTGAGTTAGTGTATTCTGAAAACGGTTGTGACTTCGGTGAACGTTTTGATAAATATAATGTTTTCAACACCCATCTAGCTTATATTAACCATCTAGACTTCAAAACGAACAGTGGTTTTGCAAAAATGAAAACTACCTAAAAGTGTCTAAAATCGACTGGAAATCACGAAATAAGCATTTTCAAGTTTTGTTGTTTTTTCATGGATATTTGCAAAATCTTGTGAGTTAGTGTATTCTGAAAACGGTTGTGACTTCGATGAACGCTTTGATAAATATAATGTTTTCAACACCCATCTAGCTTATATTAACCATCTAGACTTCAAAACGAACAGTGGTTTTGCAAAAATGAAAACTACCTAAAAGTGTCTAAAATCGACTGGAAATCACTAAATAAGCATTTTCAAGTTTTGTTGTTTTTTCATGGTTATTTGCAAAATCTTGTGAGTTTGTGTATTCTGAAAACGGTTGTGACTTCGATGAACGATTTGATAAATATAATGTTTTCAATACCCATCTAGCTTATATTAACCATCTAGACTTCAAAACGAACAGTGGTTTTCCAAAAATGAAAACTACCTAAAAGTGTCTAAAATCGACTGGAAATCACTAAATAAGCATTTTCAAGTTTTGTTGTTTTTTCATGGTTATTTGCAAAATCTTGTGAGTATGTGTTTTCTGAAAACGGTTGTGACTTCGATGAACGCTTTGATAAATATAATGTTTTCAACACCCATCTAGCTTATATTAACCATCTAGACTTCAAAACGAACAGTGGTTTTGCAAAAATGAAAACTACCTAAAAGTGTCTAAAATCGACTGGAAATCACTAAATAAGCATTTTCAAGTTTTGTTGTTTTTTCATGGTTATTTGCAAAATCTTGTGAGTTTGTGTATTCTGAAAACGGTTGTGACTTCGATGAACGCTTTGATAAATATAATGTTTTCAATACCCATCTAGCTTATATTAACCATCTAGACTTCAAAACGAACAGTGGTTTTCCAAAAATGAAAACTACCTAAAAGTGTCTAAAATCGACTGGAAATCACTAAGTAAGCATTTTCAAGTTTTGTTGTTTTTTCATGGTTATTTGCAAAATCTTGTGAGTATGTGATTTCTGAAAACGGTTGTGACTTCGATGAACGCTTTGATAAATATAATGTTTTCAACACCCATCTAGCTTATATTAACCATCTAGACTTCAAAACGAACAGTGGTTTTGCAAAAATGAAAACTACCTAAAAGTGTCTAAAATCGACTGGAAATCACGAAATAAGCATTTTCAAGTTTTGTTGTTTTTTCATGGATATTTGCAAAATCTTGTGAGTTAGTGTATTCTGAAAACGGTTGTGACTTCGATGAACGCTTTGATAAATATAATGTTTTCAACACCCATCTAGCTTATATTAACCATCTAGACTTCAAAACGAACAGTGGTTTTGCAAAAATGAAAACTACCTAAAAGTGTCTAAAATCGACTGGAAATCACTAAATAAGCATTTTCAAGTTTTGTTGTTTTTTCATGGTTATTTGCAAAATCTTGTGAGTTTGTGTATTCTGAAAACGGTTGTGACTTCGATGAACGCTTTGATAAATATAATGTTTTCAATACCCATCTAGCTTATATTAACCATCTAGACTTCAAAACGAACAGTGGTTTTGCAAAAATGAAAACTACCTAAAAGTGTCTAAAATCGACTAGAAATCACTAAATAAGCATTTTCAAGTTTTGTTGTTTTTTCATGGTTATTTGCCAAATGTTGTGAGTTTGTGTTTTCTGAAAACGGTTGTGACTTCGATGAACGCTTTGATAAATATAATGTTTTCAACACCCATCTAGCTTATATTAACCATCTAGACTTCAAAACGAACAGTGGTTTTGCAAAAATGAAAACTACCTAAAAGTGTCTAAAATCGACTGGAAATCACGAAATAAGCATTTTCAAGTTTTGTTGTTTTTTCATGGATATTTGAAAAATCTTGTGAGTTAGTGTATTCTGAAAACGGTTGTGACTTCGATGAACGCTTTGATAAATATAATGTTTTCAATACCTATCTAGCTTATATTAACCATCTAGACTTCAAAACGAACAGTGGTTTTGCAAAAATGAAAACTACCTAAAAGTGTCTAAAATCGACTGGAAATCACGAAATAAGCATTTTCAAATTTTGTTGTATTTTCATGGCTATTTGCAAAATTTTGTGAGTTAGTGTATTCTGAAAACGGTTGTGACTTCGATGAACGCTTTGATAACTATAATGTTTTCAATACCCATCTAGCTTATATTAACTATCTAGACTTCAAAACGAACAGTGGTTTTGCAAAAATGAAAACTACCTAAAAGTGTCTAAAATCGACTGGAAATCACGAAATAAGCATTTTCAAGTTTTGTTGTTTTTTCATGGTTATTTGCCAGATTTTGTGAGTTAGTGTATTCTGAAAACGGTTGTGACTTCGATGAACGCTTTGATAAATATAATGTTTTCAATACCCATCTAGCTTATATTAACCATCTAGACTTCAAAACGAACAGTGGTTTTCCAAAAATGAAAACTACCTAAAAGTGTCTAAAATCGACTGGAAATCACTAAGTAAGCATTTTCAAGTTTTGTTGTTTTTTCATGGTTATTTGCAAAATCTTGTGAGTATGTGTTTTCTGAAAACGGTTGTGACTTCGATGAACGCTTTGATAAATATAATGTTTTCAACACCCATCTAGCTTATATTAACCATCTAGACTTCAAAACGAACAGTGGTTTTGCAAAAATGAAAACTACCTAAAAGTGTCTAAAATCGACTGGAAATCACGAAATAAGCATTTTCAAGTTTTGTTGTTTTTTCATGGATATTTGCAAAATCTTGTGAGTTAGTGTATTCTGAAAACGGTTGTGACTTCGATGAACGCTTTGATAAATATAATGTTTTCAACACCCATCTAGCTTATATTAACCATCTAGACTTCAAAACGAACAGTGGTTTTGCAAAAATGAAAACTACCTAAAAGTGTCTAAAATCGACTGGAAATCACTAAATAAGCATTTTCAAGTTTTGTTGTTTTTTCATGGTTATTTGCAAAATCTTGTGAGTTTGTGTATTCTGAAAACGGTTGTGACTTCGATGAACGCTTTGATAAATATAATGTTTTCAATACCCATCTAGCTTATATTAACCATCTAGACTTCAAAACGAACAGTGGTTTTGCAAAAATGAAAACTACCTAAAAGTGTCTAAAATCGACTAGAAATCACTAAATAAGCATTTTCAAGTTTTGTTGTTTTTTCATGGTTATTTGCCAAATGTTGTGAGTTTGTGTTTTCTGAAAACGGTTGTGACTTCGATGAACGCTTTGATAAATATAATGTTTTCAATACCCATCTAGCTTATATTAACCATCTAGACTTCAAAACGAACAGTGGTTTTCCAAAAATGAAAACTACCTAAAAGTGTCTAAAATCGACTGGAAATCACTAAGTAAGCATTTTCAAGTTTTGTTGTTTTTTCATGGTTATTTGCAAAATCTTGTGAGTATGTGTTTTCTGAAAACGGTTGTGACTTCGATGAACGCTTTGATAAATATAATGTTTTCAACACCCATCTAGCTTATATTAACCATCTAGACTTCAAAACGAACAGTGGTTTTGCAAAAATGAAAACTACCTAAAAGTGTCTAAAATCGACTGGAAATCACGAAATAAGCATTTTCAAGTTTTGTTGTTTTTTCATGGATATTTGCAAAATCTTGTGAGTTAGTGTATTCTGAAAACGGTTGTGACTTCGATGAACGCTTTGATAAATATAATGTTTTCAACACCCATCTAGCTTATATTAACCATCTAGACTTCAAAACGAACAGTGGTTTTGCAAAAATGAAAACTACCTAAAAGTGTCTAAAATCGACTGGAAATCACTAAATAAGCATTTTCAAGTTTTGTTGTTTTTTCATGGTTATTTGCAAAATCTTGTGAGTTTGTGTATTCTGAAAACGGTTGTGACTTCGATGAACGCTTTGATAAATATAATGTTTTCAATACCCATCTAGCTTATATTAACCATCTAGACTTCAAAACGAACAGTGGTTTTGCAAAAATGAAAACTACCTAAAAGTGTCTAAAATCGACTAGAAATCACTAAATAAGCATTTTCAAGTTTTGTTGTTTTTTCATGGTTATTTGCCAAATGTTGTGAGTTTGTGTTTTCTGAAAACGGTTGTGACTTCGATGAACGCTTTGATAAATATAATGTTTTCAACACCCATCTAGCTTATATTAACCATCTAGACTTCAAAACGAACAGTGGTTTTGCAAAAATGAAAACTACCTAAAAGTGTCTAAAATCGACTGGAAATCACGAAATAAGCATTTTCAAGTTTTGTTGTTTTTTCATGGATATTTGAAAAATCTTGTGAGTTAGTGTATTCTGAAAACGGTTGTGACTTCGATGAACGCTTTGATAAATATAATGTTTTCAATACCTATCTAGCTTATATTAACCATCTAGACTTCAAAACGAACAGTGGTTTTGCAAAAATGAAAACTACCTAAAAGTGTCTAAAATCGACTGGAAATCACGAAATAAGCATTTTCAAATTTTGTTGTATTTTCATGGCTATTTGCAAAATTTTGTGAGTTAGTGTATTCTGAAAACGGTTGTGACTTCGATGAACGCTTTGATAACTATAATGTTTTCAATACCCATCTAGCTTATATTAACTATCTAGACTTCAAAACGAACAGTGGTTTTGCAAAAATGAAAACTACCTAAAAGTGTCTAAAATCGACTGGAAATCACGAAATAAGCATTTTCAAGTTTTGTTGTTTTTTCATGGTTATTTGCCAGATTTTGTGAGTTAGTGTATTCTGAAAACGGTTGTGACTTCGATGAACGCTTTGATAAATATAATGTTTTCAATACCCATCTAGCTTATATTAACCATCTAGACTTCAAAACGAACAGTGGTTTTCCAAAAATGAAAACTACCTAAAAGTGTCTAAAATCGACTGGAAATCACTAAGTAAGCATTTTCAAGTTTTGTTGTTTTTTCATGGTTATTTGCAAAATCTTGTGAGTATGTGTTTTCTGAAAACGGTTGTGACTTCGATGAACGCTTTGATAAATATAATGTTTTCAACACCCATCTAGCTTATATTAACCATCTAGACTTCAAAACGAACAGTGGTTTTGCAAAAATGAAAACTACCTAAAAGTGTCTAAAATCGACTGGAAATCACGAAATAAGCATTTTCAAGTTTTGTTGTTTTTTCATGGATATTTGCAAAATCTTGTGAGTTAGTGTATTCTGAAAACGGTTGTGACTTCGATGAACGCTTTGATAAATATAATGTTTTCAACACCCATCTAGCTTATATTAACCATCTAGACTTCAAAACGAACAGTGGTTTTGCAAAAATGAAAACTACCTAAAAGTGTCTAAAATCGACTGGAAATCACTAAATAAGCATTTTCAAGTTTTGTTGTTTTTTCATGGTTATTTGCAAAATCTTGTGAGTTTGTGTATTCTGAAAACGGTTGTGACTTCGATGAACGCTTTGATAAATATAATGTTTTCAATACCCATCTAGCTTATATTAACCATCTAGACTTCAAAACGAACAGTGGTTTTGCAAAAATGAAAACTACCTAAAAGTGTCTAAAATCGACTAGAAATCACTAAATAAGCATTTTCAAGTTTTGTTGTTTTTTCATGGTTATTTGCCAAATGTTGTGAGTTTGTGTTTTCTGAAAACGGTTGTGACTTCGATGAACGCTTTGATAAATATAATGTTTTCAACACCCATCTAGCTTATATTAACCATCTAGACTTCAAAACGAACAGTGGTTTTGCAAAAATGAAAACTACCTAAAAGTGTCTAAAATCGACTGGAAATCACGAAATAAGCATTTTCAAGTTTTGTTGTTTTTTCATGGCTATTTGCAAAATCTTGTGAGTTTGTGTTTTCTGAAAACCGTTGTGACTTCGATGAACGCTTTGATAAATATAATGTTTTCAACACCCATCTAGCTTATATTAACCATCTAGACTTCAAAACGAACAGTGGTTTTGCAAAAATGAAAACTACCTAAAAGTGTCTAAAATCGACTGGAAATCACGAAATAAGCATTTTCAAGTTTTGTTGTTTTTTCATGGTTATTTGCAAAATTTTGTGAGTTTGTGTTTTCTGAAAACGGTTGTGACTTCGATGAACGCTTTGATAAATATAATGTTTTCAACACCCATCTAGCTTATATTAACCATCTAGACTTCAAAACGAACAGTGGTTTTGCAAAAATGAAAACTACCTAAAGGTGTCTAAAATCGACTGGAAATCACGAAATAAGCATTTTCAAGTTTTGTTGTTTTTTCATGGTTATTTGCAAGATCTTGTGAGTTTGTGTTTTCTGAAAACGGTTGTGACTTCGATGAACGCTTTGATAAATATAATGTTTTCAATACCCATCTAGCTTATATTAACCATCTAGACTTCAAAACGAACAGTGGTTTTGCAAAAATGAAAACTACCTAAACGTGTCTAAAATCGACTGGAAATCACGAAATATGCATTTTCAAGTTTTGTTGTTTTTTCATGGATATTTGCAAAATTTTGTGAGTTAGTGTATTCTGAAAACGGTTGTGACTTCGATGAACGCTTTGATAAATATAATGTTTTCAACACCCATCTAGCTTATATTAACCATCTAGACTTCAAAACGAACAGTGGTTTTGCAAAAATGAAAACTACCTAAAAGTGTCTAAAATCGACTGGAAATCACTAAATAAGCATTTTCAAGTTTTGTTGTTTTTTCATGGTTATTTGCAAAATCTTGTGAGTTTGTGTATTCTGAAAACGGTTGTGACTTCGATGAACGCTTTGATAAATATAATGTTTTCAATACCCATCTAGCTTATATTAACCATCTAGACTTCAAAACGAACAGTGGTTTTGCAAAAATGAAAACTACCTAAAAGTGTCTAAAATCGACTGGAAATCACTAAATAAGCATTTTCAAGTTTTGTTGTTTTTTCATGGTTATTTGCAAAATCTTGTGAGTATGTGTTTTCTGAAAACGGTTGTGACTTCGATGAACGCTTTGATAAATATAATGTTTTCAACACCCATCTAGCTTATATTAACCATCTAGACTTCAAAACGAACAGTGGTTTTGCAAAAATGAAAACTACCTAAAAGTGTCTAAAATCGACTGGAAATCACTAAATAAGCATTTTCAAGTTTTGTTGTTTTTTCATGGTTATTTGCAAAATCTTGTGAGTTTGTGTATTCTGAAAACGGTTGTGACTTCGATGAACGCTTTGATAAATATAATGTTTTCAATACCCATCTAGCTTATATTAACCATCTAGACTTCAAAACGAACAGTGGTTTTCCAAAAATGAAAACTACCTAAAAGTGTCTAAAATCGACTGGAAATCACTAAGTAAGCATTTTCAAGTTTTGTTGTTTTTTCATGGTTATTTGCAAAATCTTGTGAGTATGTGTTTTCTGAAAACGGTTGTGACTTCGATGAACGCTTTGATAAATATAATGTTTTCAACACCCATCTAGCTTATATTAACCATCTAGACTTCAAAACGAACAGTGGTTTTGCAAAAATGAAAACTACCTAAAAGTGTCTAAAATCGACTGGAAATCACGAAATAAGCATTTTCAAGTTTTGTTGTTTTTTCATGGATATTTGCAAAATCTTGTGAGTTAGTGTATTCTGAAAACGGTTGTGACTTCGATGAACGCTTTGATAAATATAATGTTTTCAACACCCATCTAGCTTATATTAACCATCTAGACTTCAAAACGAACAGTGGTTTTGCAAAAATGAAAACTACCTAAAAGTGTCTAAAATCGACTGGAAATCACTAAATAAGCATTTTCAAGTTTTGTTGTTTTTTCATGGTTATTTGCAAAATCTTGTGAGTTTGTGTATTCTGAAAACGGTTGTGACTTCGATGAACGCTTTGATAAATATAATGTTTTCAATACCCATCTAGCTTATATTAACCATCTAGACTTCAAAACGAACAGTGGTTTTGCAAAAATGAAAACTACCTAAAAGTGTCTAAAATCGACTAGAAATCACTAAATAAGCATTTTCAAGTTTTGTTGTTTTTTCATGGTTATTTGCCAAATGTTGTGAGTTTGTGTTTTCTGAAAACGGTTGTGACTTCGATGAACGCTTTGATAAATATAATGTTTTCAACACCCATCTAGCTTATATTAACCATCTAGACTTCAAAACGAACAGTGGTTTTGCAAAAATGAAAACTACCTAAAAGTGTCTAAAATCGACTGGAAATCACGAAATAAGCATTTTCAAGTTTTGTTGTTTTTTCATGGATATTTGAAAAATCTTGTGAGTTAGTGTATTCTGAAAACGGTTGTGACTTCGATGAACGCTTTGATAAATATAATGTTTTCAATACCTATCTAGCTTATATTAACCATCTAGACTTCAAAACGAACAGTGGTTTTGCAAAAATGAAAACTACCTAAAAGTGTCTAAAATCGACTGGAAATCACGAAATAAGCATTTTCAAATTTTGTTGTATTTTCATGGCTATTTGCAAAATTTTGTGAGTTAGTGTATTCTGAAAACGGTTGTGACTTCGATGAACGCTTTGATAACTATAATGTTTTCAATACCCATCTAGCTTATATTAACTATCTAGACTTCAAAACGAACAGTGGTTTTGCAAAAATGAAAACTACCTAAAAGTGTCTAAAATCGACTGGAAATCACGAAATAAGCATTTTCAAGTTTTGTTGTTTTTTCATGGTTATTTGCCAGATTTTGTGAGTTAGTGTATTCTGAAAACGGTTGTGACTTCGATGAACGCTTTGATAAATATAATGTTTTCAATACCCATCTAGCTTATATTAACCATCTAGACTTCAAAACGAACAGTGGTTTTCCAAAAATGAAAACTACCTAAAAGTGTCTAAAATCGACTGGAAATCACTAAGTAAGCATTTTCAAGTTTTGTTGTTTTTTCATGGTTATTTGCAAAATCTTGTGAGTATGTGTTTTCTGAAAACGGTTGTGACTTCGATGAACGCTTTGATAAATATAATGTTTTCAACACCCATCTAGCTTATATTAACCATCTAGACTTCAAAACGAACAGTGGTTTTGCAAAAATGAAAACTACCTAAAAGTGTCTAAAATCGACTGGAAATCACGAAATAAGCATTTTCAAGTTTTGTTGTTTTTTCATGGATATTTGCAAAATCTTGTGAGTTAGTGTATTCTGAAAACGGTTGTGACTTCGATGAACGCTTTGATAAATATAATGTTTTCAACACCCATCTAGCTTATATTAACCATCTAGACTTCAAAACGAACAGTGGTTTTGCAAAAATGAAAACTACCTAAAAGTGTCTAAAATCGACTGGAAATCACTAAATAAGCATTTTCAAGTTTTGTTGTTTTTTCATGGTTATTTGCAAAATCTTGTGAGTTTGTGTATTCTGAAAACGGTTGTGACTTCGATGAACGCTTTGATAAATATAATGTTTTCAATACCCATCTAGCTTATATTAACCATCTAGACTTCAAAACGAACAGTGGTTTTGCAAAAATGAAAACTACCTAAAAGTGTCTAAAATCGACTAGAAATCACTAAATAAGCATTTTCAAGTTTTGTTGTTTTTTCATGGTTATTTGCCAAATGTTGTGAGTTTGTGTTTTCTGAAAACGGTTGTGACTTCGATGAACGCTTTGATAAATATAATGTTTTCAACACCCATCTAGCTTATATTAACCATCTAGACTTCAAAACGAACAGTGGTTTTGCAAAAATGAAAACTACCTAAAAGTGTCTAAAATCGACTGGAAATCACGAAATAAGCATTTTCAAGTTTTGTTGTTTTTTCATGGCTATTTGCAAAATCTTGTGAGTTTGTGTTTTCTGAAAACCGTTGTGACTTCGATGAACGCTTTGATAAATATAATGTTTTCAACACCCATCTAGCTTATATTAACCATCTAGACTTCAAAACGAACAGTGGTTTTGCAAAAATGAAAACTACCTAAAAGTGTCTAAAATCGACTGGAAATCACGAAATAAGCATTTTCAAGTTTTGTTGTTTTTTCATGGTTATTTGCAAAATTTTGTGAGTTTGTGTTTTCTGAAAACGGTTGTGACTTCGATGAACGCTTTGATAAATATAATGTTTTCAACACCCATCTAGCTTATATTAACCATCTAGACTTCAAAACGAACAGTGGTTTTGCAAAAATGAAAACTACCTAAAGGTGTCTAAAATCGACTGGAAATCACGAAATAAGCATTTTCAAGTTTTGTTGTTTTTTCATGGTTATTTGCAAGATCTTGTGAGTTTGTGTTTTCTGAAAACGGTTGTGACTTCGATGAACGCTTTGATAAATATAATGTTTTCAATACCCATCTAGCTTATATTAACCATCTAGACTTCAAAACGAACAGTGGTTTTGCAAAAATGAAAACTACCTAAACGTGTCTAAAATCGACTGGAAATCACGAAATATGCATTTTCAAGTTTTGTTGTTTTTTCATGGATATTTGCAAAATTTTGTGAGTTAGTGTATTCTGAAAACGGTTGTGACTTCGATGAACGCTTTGATAAATATAATGTTTTCAACACCCATCTAGCTTATATTAACCATCTAGACTTCAAAACGAACAGTGGTTTTGCAAAAATGAAAACTACCTAAAAGTGTCTAAAATCGACTGGAAATCACTAAATAAGCATTTTCAAGTTTTGTTGTTTTTTCATGGTTATTTGCAAAATCTTGTGAGTTTGTGTATTCTGAAAACGGTTGTGACTTCGATGAACGCTTTGATAAATATAATGTTTTCAATACCCATCTAGCTTATATTAACCATCTAGACTTCAAAACGAACAGTGGTTTTGCAAAAATGAAAACTACCTAAAAGTGTCTAAAATCGACTGGAAATCACTAAATAAGCATTTTCAAGTTTTGTTGTTTTTTCATGGTTATTTGCAAAATCTTGTGAGTATGTGTTTTCTGAAAACGGTTGTGACTTCGATGAACGCTTTGATAAATATAATGTTTTCAACACCCATCTAGCTTATATTAACCATCTAGACTTCAAAACGAACAGTGGTTTTGCAAAAATGAAAACTACCTAAAAGTGTCTAAAATCGACTGGAAATCACGAAATAAGCATTTTCAAGTTTTGTTGTTTTTTCATGGTTATTTGCCAAATGTTGTGAGTTAGTGTATTCTGAAAACGGTTGTGACTTCGGTGAACGTTTTGATAAATATAATGTTTTCAACACCCATCTAGCTTATATTAACCATCTAGACTTCAAAACGAACAGTGGTTTTGCAAAAATGAAAACTACCTAAAAGTGTCTAAAATCGACTGGAAATCACGAAATAAGCATTTTCAAGTTTTGTTGTTTTTTCATGGATATTTGCAAAATCTTGTGAGTTAGTGTATTCTGAAAACGGTTGTGACTTCGATGAACGCTTTGATAAATATAATGTTTTCAACACCCATCTAGCTTATATTAACCATCTAGACTTCAAAACGAACAGTGGTTTTGCAAAAATGAAAACTACCTAAAAGTGTCTAAAATCGACTGGAAATCACTAAATAAGCATTTTCAAGTTTTGTTGTTTTTTCATGGTTATTTGCAAAATCTTGTGAGTTTGTGTATTCTGAAAACGGTTGTGACTTCGATGAACGATTTGATAAATATAATGTTTTCAATACCCATCTAGCTTATATTAACCATCTAGACTTCAAAACGAACAGTGGTTTTCCAAAAATGAAAACTACCTAAAAGTGTCTAAAATCGACTGGAAATCACTAAATAAGCATTTTCAAGTTTTGTTGTTTTTTCATGGTTATTTGCAAAATCTTGTGAGTATGTGTTTTCTGAAAACGGTTGTGACTTCGATGAACGCTTTGATAAATATAATGTTTTCAACACCCATCTAGCTTATATTAACCATCTAGACTTCAAAACGAACAGTGGTTTTGCAAAAATGAAAACTACCTAAAAGTGTCTAAAATCGACTGGAAATCACTAAATAAGCATTTTCAAGTTTTGTTGTTTTTTCATGGTTATTTGCAAAATCTTGTGAGTTTGTGTATTCTGAAAACGGTTGTGACTTCGATGAACGCTTTGATAAATATAATGTTTTCAATACCCATCTAGCTTATATTAACCATCTAGACTTCAAAACGAACAGTGGTTTTCCAAAAATGAAAACTACCTAAAAGTGTCTAAAATCGACTGGAAATCACTAAGTAAGCATTTTCAAGTTTTGTTGTTTTTTCATGGTTATTTGCAAAATCTTGTGAGTATGTGTTTTCTGAAAACGGTTGTGACTTCGATGAACGCTTTGATAAATATAATGTTTTCAACACCCATCTAGCTTATATTAACCATCTAGACTTCAAAACGAACAGTGGTTTTGCAAAAATGAAAACTACCTAAAAGTGTCTAAAATCGACTGGAAATCACGAAATAAGCATTTTCAAGTTTTGTTGTTTTTTCATGGATATTTGCAAAATCTTGTGAGTTAGTGTATTCTGAAAACGGTTGTGACTTCGATGAACGCTTTGATAAATATAATGTTTTCAACACCCATCTAGCTTATATTAACCATCTAGACTTCAAAACGAACAGTGGTTTTGCAAAAATGAAAACTACCTAAAAGTGTCTAAAATCGACTGGAAATCACTAAATAAGCATTTTCAAGTTTTGTTGTTTTTTCATGGTTATTTGCAAAATCTTGTGAGTTTGTGTATTCTGAAAACGGTTGTGACTTCGATGAACGCTTTGATAAATATAATGTTTTCAATACCCATCTAGCTTATATTAACCATCTAGACTTCAAAACGAACAGTGGTTTTGCAAAAATGAAAACTACCTAAAAGTGTCTAAAATCGACTAGAAATCACTAAATAAGCATTTTCAAGTTTTGTTGTTTTTTCATGGTTATTTGCCAAATGTTGTGAGTTTGTGTTTTCTGAAAACGGTTGTGACTTCGATGAACGCTTTGATAAATATAATGTTTTCAACACCCATCTAGCTTATATTAACCATCTAGACTTCAAAACGAACAGTGGTTTTGCAAAAATGAAAACTACCTAAAAGTGTCTAAAATCGACTGGAAATCACGAAATAAGCATTTTCAAGTTTTGTTGTTTTTTCATGGATATTTGAAAAATCTTGTGAGTTAGTGTATTCTGAAAACGGTTGTGACTTCGATGAACGCTTTGATAAATATAATGTTTTCAATACCTATCTAGCTTATATTAACCATCTAGACTTCAAAACGAACAGTGGTTTTGCAAAAATGAAAACTACCTAAAAGTGTCTAAAATCGACTGGAAATCACTAAATAAGCATTTTCAAGTTTTGTTGTTTTTTCATGGTTATTTGCAAAATCTTGTGAGTTTGTGTATTCTGAAAACGGTTGTGACTTCGATGAACGCTTTGATAAATATAATGTTTTCAATACCCATCTAGCTTATATTAACCATCTAGACTTCAAAACGAACAGTGGTTTTGCAAAAATGAAAACTACCTAAAAGTGTCTAAAATCGACTAGAAATCACTAAATAAGCATTTTCAAGTTTTGTTGTTTTTTCATGGTTATTTGCCAAATGTTGTGAGTTTGTGTTTTCTGAAAACGGTTGTGACTTCGATGAACGCTTTGATAAATATAATGTTTTCAACACCCATCTAGCTTATATTAACCATCTAGACTTCAAAACGAACAGTGGTTTTGCAAAAATGAAAACTACCTAAAAGTGTCTAAAATCGACTGGAAATCACGAAATAAGCATTTTCAAGTTTTGTTGTTTTTTCATGGATATTTGAAAAATCTTGTGAGTTAGTGTATTCTGAAAACGGTTGTGACTTCGATGAACGCTTTGATAAATATAATGTTTTCAATACCTATCTAGCTTATATTAACCATCTAGACTTCAAAACGAACAGTGGTTTTGCAAAAATGAAAACTACCTAAAAGTGTCTAAAATCGACTGGAAATCACTAAATAAGCATTTTCAAGTTTTGTTGTTTTTTCATGGTTATTTGCAAAATCTTGTGAGTTTGTGTATTCTGAAAACGGTTGTGACTTCGATGAACGATTTGATAAATATAATGTTTTCAATACCCATCTAGCTTATATTAACCATCTAGACTTCAAAACGAACAGTGGTTTTCCAAAAATGAAAACTACCTAAAAGTGTCTAAAATCGACTGGAAATCACTAAATAAGCATTTTCAAGTTTTGTTGTTTTTTCATGGTTATTTGCAAAATCTTGTGAGTATGTGTTTTCTGAAAACGGTTGTGACTTCGATGAACGCTTTGATAAATATAATGTTTTCAACACCCATCTAGCTTATATTAACCATCTAGACTTCAAAACGAACAGTGGTTTTGCAAAAATGAAAACTACCTAAAAGTGTCTAAAATCGACTGGAAATCACTAAATAAGCATTTTCAAGTTTTGTTGTTTTTTCATGGTTATTTGCAAAATCTTGTGAGTTTGTGTATTCTGAAAACGGTTGTGACTTCGATGAACGCTTTGATAAATATAATGTTTTCAATACCCATCTAGCTTATATTAACCATCTAGACTTCAAAACGAACAGTGGTTTTCCAAAAATGAAAACTACCTAAAAGTGTCTAAAATCGACTGGAAATCACTAAGTAAGCATTTTCAAGTTTTGTTGTTTTTTCATGGTTATTTGCAAAATCTTGTGAGTATGTGTTTTCTGAAAACGGTTGTGACTTCGATGAACGCTTTGATAAATATAATGTTTTCAACACCCATCTAGCTTATATTAACCATCTAGACTTCAAAACGAACAGTGGTTTTGCAAAAATGAAAACTACCTAAAAGTGTCTAAAATCGACTGGAAATCACGAAATAAGCATTTTCAAGTTTTGTTGTTTTTTCATGGATATTTGCAAAATCTTGTGAGTTAGTGTATTCTGAAAACGGTTGTGACTTCGATGAACGCTTTGATAAATATAATGTTTTCAACACCCATCTAGCTTATATTAACCATCTAGACTTCAAAACGAACAGTGGTTTTGCAAAAATGAAAACTACCTAAAAGTGTCTAAAATCGACTGGAAATCACTAAATAAGCATTTTCAAGTTTTGTTGTTTTTTCATGGTTATTTGCAAAATCTTGTGAGTTTGTGTATTCTGAAAACGGTTGTGACTTCGATGAACGCTTTGATAAATATAATGTTTTCAATACCCATCTAGCTTATATTAACCATCTAGACTTCAAAACGAACAGTGGTTTTGCAAAAATGAAAACTACCTAAAAGTGTCTAAAATCGACTAGAAATCACTAAATAAGCATTTTCAAGTTTTGTTGTTTTTTCATGGTTATTTGCCAAATGTTGTGAGTTTGTGTTTTCTGAAAACGGTTGTGACTTCGATGAACGCTTTGATAAATATAATGTTTTCAACACCCATCTAGCTTATATTAACCATCTAGACTTCAAAACGAACAGTGGTTTTGCAAAAATGAAAACTACCTAAAAGTGTCTAAAATCGACTGGAAATCACGAAATAAGCATTTTCAAGTTTTGTTGTTTTTTCATGGATATTTGAAAAATCTTGTGAGTTAGTGTATTCTGAAAACGGTTGTGACTTCGATGAACGCTTTGATAAATATAATGTTTTCAATACCTATCTAGCTTATATTAACCATCTAGACTTCAAAACGAACAGTGGTTTTGCAAAAATGAAAACTACCTAAAAGTGTCTAAAATCGACTGGAAATCACGAAATAAGCATTTTCAAATTTTGTTGTATTTTCATGGCTATTTGCAAAATTTTGTGAGTTAGTGTATTCTGAAAACGGTTGTGACTTCGATGAACGCTTTGATAACTATAATGTTTTCAATACCCATCTAGCTTATATTAACTATCTAGACTTCAAAACGAACAGTGGTTTTGCAAAAATGAAAACTACCTAAAAGTGTCTAAAATCGACTGGAAATCACGAAATAAGCATTTTCAAGTTTTGTTGTTTTTTCATGGTTATTTGCCAGATTTTGTGAGTTAGTGTATTCTGAAAACGGTTGTGACTTCGATGAACGCTTTGATAAATATAATGTTTTCAATACCCATCTAGCTTATATTAACCATCTAGACTTCAAAACGAACAGTGGTTTTCCAAAAATGAAAACTACCTAAAAGTGTCTAAAATCGACTGGAAATCACTAAGTAAGCATTTTCAAGTTTTGTTGTTTTTTCATGGTTATTTGCAAAATCTTGTGAGTATGTGTTTTCTGAAAACGGTTGTGACTTCGATGAACGCTTTGATAAATATAATGTTTTCAACACCCATCTAGCTTATATTAACCATCTAGACTTCAAAACGAACAGTGGTTTTGCAAAAATGAAAACTACCTAAAAGTGTCTAAAATCGACTGGAAATCACGAAATAAGCATTTTCAAGTTTTGTTGTTTTTTCATGGATATTTGCAAAATCTTGTGAGTTAGTGTATTCTGAAAACGGTTGTGACTTCGATGAACGCTTTGATAAATATAATGTTTTCAACACCCATCTAGCTTATATTAACCATCTAGACTTCAAAACGAACAGTGGTTTTGCAAAAATGAAAACTACCTAAAAGTGTCTAAAATCGACTGGAAATCACTAAATAAGCATTTTCAAGTTTTGTTGTTTTTTCATGGTTATTTGCAAAATCTTGTGAGTTTGTGTATTCTGAAAACGGTTGTGACTTCGATGAACGCTTTGATAAATATAATGTTTTCAATACCCATCTAGCTTATATTAACCATCTAGACTTCAAAACGAACAGTGGTTTTGCAAAAATGAAAACTACCTAAAAGTGTCTAAAATCGACTAGAAATCACTAAATAAGCATTTTCAAGTTTTGTTGTTTTTTCATGGTTATTTGCCAAATGTTGTGAGTTTGTGTTTTCTGAAAACGGTTGTGACTTCGATGAACGCTTTGATAAATATAATGTTTTCAACACCCATCTAGCTTATATTAACCATCTAGACTTCAAAACGAACAGTGGTTTTGCAAAAATGAAAACTACCTAAAAGTGTCTAAAATCGACTGGAAATCACGAAATAAGCATTTTCAAGTTTTGTTGTTTTTTCATGGCTATTTGCAAAATCTTGTGAGTTTGTGTTTTCTGAAAACCGTTGTGACTTCGATGAACGCTTTGATAAATATAATGTTTTCAACACCCATCTAGCTTATATTAACCATCTAGACTTCAAAACGAACAGTGGTTTTGCAAAAATGAAAACTACCTAAAAGTGTCTAAAATCGACTGGAAATCACGAAATAAGCATTTTCAAGTTTTGTTGTTTTTTCATGGTTATTTGCAAAATTTTGTGAGTTTGTGTTTTCTGAAAACGGTTATGACTTCGATGAACGCTTTGATAAATATAATGTTTTCAACACCCATCTAGCTTATATTAACCATCTAGACTTCAAAACGAACAGTGGTTTTGCAAAAATGAAAACTACCTAAAGGTGTCTAAAATCGACTGGAAATCACGAAATAAGCATTTTCAAGTTTTGTTGTTTTTTCATGGTTATTTGCAAGATCTTGTGAGTTTGTGTTTTCTGAAAACGGTTGTGACTTCGATGAACGCTTTGATAAATATAATGTTTTCAATACCCATCTAGCTTATATTAACCATCTAGACTTCAAAACGAACAGTGGTTTTGCAAAAATGAAAACTACCTAAACGTGTCTAAAATCGACTGGAAATCACGAAATATGCATTTTCAAGTTTTGTTGTTTTTTCATGGATATTTGCAAAATTTTGTGAGTTAGTGTATTCTGAAAACGGTTGTGACTTCGATGAACGCTTTGATAAATATAATGTTTTCAACACCCATCTAGCTTATATTAACCATCTAGACTTCAAAACGAACAGTGGTTTTGCAAAAATGAAAACTACCTAAAAGTGTCTAAAATCGACTGGAAATCACTAAATAAGCATTTTCAAGTTTTGTTGTTTTTTCATGGTTATTTGCAAAATCTTGTGAGTTTGTGTATTCTGAAAACGGTTGTGACTTCGATGAACGCTTTGATAAATATAATGTTTTCAATACCCATCTAGCTTATATTAACCATCTAGACTTCAAAACGAACAGTGGTTTTGCAAAAATGAAAACTACCTAAAAGTGTCTAAAATCGACTGGAAATCACTAAATAAGCATTTTCAAGTTTTGTTGTTTTTTCATGGTTATTTGCAAAATCTTGTGAGTATGTGTTTTCTGAAAACGGTTGTGACTTCGATGAACGCTTTGATAAATATAATGTTTTCAACACCCATCTAGCTTATATTAACCATCTAGACTTCAAAACGAACAGTGGTTTTGCAAAAATGAAAACTACCTAAAAGTGTCTAAAATCGACTGGAAATCACGAAATAAGCATTTTCAAGTTTTGTTGTTTTTTCATGGTTATTTGCCAAATGTTGTGAGTTAGTGTATTCTGAAAACGGTTGTGACTTCGGTGAACGTTTTGATAAATATAATGTTTTCAACACCCATCTAGCTTATATTAACCATCTAGACTTCAAAACGAACAGTGGTTTTGCAAAAATGAAAACTACCTAAAAGTGTCTAAAATCGACTGGAAATCACGAAATAAGCATTTTCAAGTTTTGTTGTTTTTTCATGGATATTTGCAAAATCTTGTGAGTTAGTGTATTCTGAAAACGGTTGTGACTTCGATGAACGCTTTGATAAATATAATGTTTTCAACACCCATCTAGCTTATATTAACCATCTAGACTTCAAAACGAACAGTGGTTTTGCAAAAATGAAAACTACCTAAAAGTGTCTAAAATCGACTGGAAATCACTAAATAAGCATTTTCAAGTTTTGTTGTTTTTTCATGGTTATTTGCAAAATCTTGTGAGTTTGTGTATTCTGAAAACGGTTGTGACTTCGATGAACGATTTGATAAATATAATGTTTTCAATACCCATCTAGCTTATATTAACCATCTAGACTTCAAAACGAACAGTGGTTTTCCAAAAATGAAAACTACCTAAAAGTGTCTAAAATCGACTGGAAATCACTAAATAAGCATTTTCAAGTTTTGTTGTTTTTTCATGGTTATTTGCAAAATCTTGTGAGTATGTGTTTTCTGAAAACGGTTGTGACTTCGATGAACGCTTTGATAAATATAATGTTTTCAACACCCATCTAGCTTATATTAACCATCTAGACTTCAAAACGAACAGTGGTTTTGCAAAAATGAAAACTACCTAAAAGTGTCTAAAATCGACTGGAAATCACTAAATAAGCATTTTCAAGTTTTGTTGTTTTTTCATGGTTATTTGCAAAATCTTGTGAGTTTGTGTATTCTGAAAACGGTTGTGACTTCGATGAACGCTTTGATAAATATAATGTTTTCAATACCCATCTAGCTTATATTAACCATCTAGACTTCAAAACGAACAGTGGTTTTCCAAAAATGAAAACTACCTAAAAGTGTCTAAAATCGACTGGAAATCACTAAGTAAGCATTTTCAAGTTTTGTTGTTTTTTCATGGTTATTTGCAAAATCTTGTGAGTATGTGTTTTCTGAAAACGGTTGTGACTTCGATGAACGCTTTGATAAATATAATGTTTTCAACACCCATCTAGCTTATATTAACCATCTAGACTTCAAAACGAACAGTGGTTTTGCAAAAATGAAAACTACCTAAAAGTGTCTAAAATCGACTGGAAATCACGAAATAAGCATTTTCAAGTTTTGTTGTTTTTTCATGGATATTTGCAAAATCTTGTGAGTTAGTGTATTCTGAAAACGGTTGTGACTTCGATGAACGCTTTGATAAATATAATGTTTTCAACACCCATCTAGCTTATATTAACCATCTAGACTTCAAAACGAACAGTGGTTTTGCAAAAATGAAAACTACCTAAAAGTGTCTAAAATCGACTGGAAATCACTAAATAAGCATTTTCAAGTTTTGTTGTTTTTTCATGGTTATTTGCAAAATCTTGTGAGTTTGTGTATTCTGAAAACGGTTGTGACTTCGATGAACGCTTTGATAAATATAATGTTTTCAATACCCATCTAGCTTATATTAACCATCTAGACTTCAAAACGAACAGTGGTTTTGCAAAAATGAAAACTACCTAAAAGTGTCTAAAATCGACTAGAAATCACTAAATAAGCATTTTCAAGTTTTGTTGTTTTTTCATGGTTATTTGCCAAATGTTGTGAGTTTGTGTTTTCTGAAAACGGTTGTGACTTCGATGAACGCTTTGATAAATATAATGTTTTCAACACCCATCTAGCTTATATTAACCATCTAGACTTCAAAACGAACAGTGGTTTTGCAAAAATGAAAACTACCTAAAAGTGTCTAAAATCGACTGGAAATCACGAAATAAGCATTTTCAAGTTTTGTTGTTTTTTCATGGATATTTGAAAAATCTTGTGAGTTAGTGTATTCTGAAAACGGTTGTGACTTCGATGAACGCTTTGATAAATATAATGTTTTCAATACCTATCTAGCTTATATTAACCATCTAGACTTCAAAACGAACAGTGGTTTTGCAAAAATGAAAACTACCTAAAAGTGTCTAAAATCGACTGGAAATCACGAAATAAGCATTTTCAAATTTTGTTGTATTTTCATGGCTATTTGCAAAATTTTGTGAGTTAGTGTATTCTGAAAACGGTTGTGACTTCGATGAACGCTTTGATAACTATAATGTTTTCAATACCCATCTAGCTTATATTAACTATCTAGACTTCAAAACGAACAGTGGTTTTGCAAAAATGAAAACTACCTAAAAGTGTCTAAAATCGACTGGAAATCACGAAATAAGCATTTTCAAGTTTTGTTGTTTTTTCATGGTTATTTGCCAGATTTTGTGAGTTAGTGTATTCTGAAAACGGTTGTGACTTCGATGAACGCTTTGATAAATATAATGTTTTCAATACCCATCTAGCTTATATTAACCATCTAGACTTCAAAACGAACAGTGGTTTTCCAAAAATGAAAACTACCTAAAAGTGTCTAAAATCGACTGGAAATCACTAAGTAAGCATTTTCAAGTTTTGTTGTTTTTTCATGGTTATTTGCAAAATCTTGTGAGTATGTGTTTTCTGAAAACGGTTGTGACTTCGATGAACGCTTTGATAAATATAATGTTTTCAACACCCATCTAGCTTATATTAACCATCTAGACTTCAAAACGAACAGTGGTTTTGCAAAAATGAAAACTACCTAAAAGTGTCTAAAATCGACTGGAAATCACGAAATAAGCATTTTCAAGTTTTGTTGTTTTTTCATGGATATTTGCAAAATCTTGTGAGTTAGTGTATTCTGAAAACGGTTGTGACTTCGATGAACGCTTTGATAAATATAATGTTTTCAACACCCATCTAGCTTATATTAACCATCTAGACTTCAAAACGAACAGTGGTTTTGCAAAAATGAAAACTACCTAAAAGTGTCTAAAATCGACTGGAAATCACTAAATAAGCATTTTCAAGTTTTGTTGTTTTTTCATGGTTATTTGCAAAATCTTGTGAGTTTGTGTATTCTGAAAACGGTTGTGACTTCGATGAACGCTTTGATAAATATAATGTTTTCAATACCCATCTAGCTTATATTAACCATCTAGACTTCAAAACGAACAGTGGTTTTGCAAAAATGAAAACTACCTAAAAGTGTCTAAAATCGACTAGAAATCACTAAATAAGCATTTTCAAGTTTTGTTGTTTTTTCATGGTTATTTGCCAAATGTTGTGAGTTTGTGTTTTCTGAAAACGGTTGTGACTTCGATGAACGCTTTGATAAATATAATGTTTTCAACACCCATCTAGCTTATATTAACCATCTAGACTTCAAAACGAACAGTGGTTTTGCAAAAATGAAAACTACCTAAAAGTGTCTAAAATCGACTGGAAATCACGAAATAAGCATTTTCAAGTTTTGTTGTTTTTTCATGGATATTTGAAAAATCTTGTGAGTTAGTGTATTCTGAAAACGGTTGTGACTTCGATGAACGCTTTGATAAATATAATGTTTTCAATACCTATCTAGCTTATATTAACCATCTAGACTTCAAAACGAACAGTGGTTTTGCAAAAATGAAAACTACCTAAAAGTGTCTAAAATCGACTGGAAATCACGAAATAAGCATTTTCAAATTTTGTTGTATTTTCATGGCTATTTGCAAAATTTTGTGAGTTAGTGTATTCTGAAAACGGTTGTGACTTCGATGAACGCTTTGATAACTATAATGTTTTCAATACCCATCTAGCTTATATTAACTATCTAGACTTCAAAACGAACAGTGGTTTTGCAAAAATGAAAACTACCTAAAAGTGTCTAAAATCGACTGGAAATCACGAAATAAGCATTTTCAAGTTTTGTTGTTTTTTCATGGTTATTTGCCAGATTTTGTGAGTTAGTGTATTCTGAAAACGGTTGTGACTTCGATGAACGCTTTGATAAATATAATGTTTTCAATACCCATCTAGCTTATATTAACCATCTAGACTTCAAAACGAACAGTGGTTTTGCAAAAATGAAAACTACCTAAAAGTGTCTAAAATCGACTGGAAATCACTAAATAAGCATTTTCAAGTTTTCTTGTTTTTTCATGGTTATTTGCCAAATGTTGTGAGTTAGTGTATTCTGAAAACGGTTGTGACTTCGATGAACGCTTTGATAAATATAATGTTTTCAACACCCATCTAGCTTATATTAACCATCTAGACTTCAAAACGAACAGTGGTTTTGCAAAAATTAAAACTACCTGAAAGTGTCTAAAATCGACTGGAAATCACTAAATAAGCATTTTCAAGTTTTGTTGTTTTTTCATGGTTATTTGCCAAATGTTGTGAGTTTGTGTTTTCTGAAAACGGTTGTGACTTCGATGAACGCTTTGATAAATATAATGTTTTCAACACCCATCTAGCTTATATTAACCATCTAGACTTCAAAACGAACAGTGGTTTTGCAAAAATGAAAACTACCTAAAAGTGTCTAAAATCGACTGGAAATCACGAAATAAGCATTTTCAAGTTTTGTTGTTTTTTCATGGATATTTGCAAAATCTTGTGAGTTAGTGTATTCTGAAAACGGTTGTGACTTCGATGAACGCTTTGATAAATATAATGTTTTCAACACCCATCTAGCTTATATTAACCATCTAGACTTCAAAACGAACAGTGGTTTTGCAAAAATGAAAACTACCTAAAAGTGTCTAAAATCGACTGGAAATCACTAAATAAGCATTTTCAAGTTTTGTTGTTTTTTCATGGTTATTTGCAAAATCTTGTGAGTATGTGTTTTCTGAAAACGGTTGTGACTTCGATGAACGCTTTGATAAATATAATGTTTTCAACACCCATCTAGCTTATATTAACCATCTAGACTTCAAAACGAACAGTGGTTTTGCAAAAATGAAAACTACCTAAAAGTGTCTAAAATCGACTGGAAATCACGAAATAAGCATTTTCAAGTTTTGTTGTTTTTTCATGGATATTTGAAAAATCTTGTGAGTTAGTGTATTCTGAAAACGGTTGTGACTTCGATGAACGCTTTGATAAATATAATGTTTTCAATACCTATCTAGCTTATATTAACCATCTAGACTTCAAAACGAACAGTGGTTTTGCAAAAATGAAAACTACCTAAAAGTGTCTAAAATCGACTGGAAATCACGAAATAAGCATTTTCAAATTTTGTTGTATTTTCATGGCTATTTGCAAAATTTTGTGAGTTAGTGTATTCTGAAAACGGTTGTGACTTCGATGAACGCTTTGATAACTATAATGTTTTCAATACCCATCTAGCTTATATTAACTATCTAGACTTCAAAACGAACAGTGGTTTTGCAAAAATGAAAACTACCTAAAAGTGTCTAAAATCGACTGGAAATCACGAAATAAGCATTTTCAAGTTTTGTTGTTTTTTCATGGTTATTTGCCAGATTTTGTGAGTTAGTGTATTCTGAAAACGGTTGTGACTTCGATGAACGCTTTGATAAATATAATGTTTTCAATACCCATCTAGCTTATATTAACCATCTAGACTTCAAAACGAACAGTGGTTTTGCAAAAATGAAAACTACCTAAAAGTGTCTAAAATCGACTGGAAATCACTAAATAAGCATTTTCAAGTTTTGTTGTTTTTTCATGGTTATTTGCAAAATCTTGTGAGTTTGTGTTTTCTGAAAACGGTTGTGACTTCGATGAACGCTTTGATAAATATAATGTTTTCAACACCCATCTAGCTTATATTAACCATCTAGACTTCAAAACGAACAGTGGTTTTGCAAAAATGAAAACTACCTAAAAGTGTCTAAAATCGACTGGAAATCACGAAATAAGCATTTTCAAGTTTTGTTGTCCTTTCATGGTTATTTGCCAAATGTTGTGAGTTTGTGTTTTCTGAAAACGGTTGTGACTTCGATGAACGCTTTGATATATATAATGTTTTCAATACCCATCTAGCTTATATTAACCATCTAGACTTCAAAACGAACAGTGGTTTTGCAAAAATGAAAACTATCTAAAAGTGTCTAAAATCGACTGGAAATCACTAAATAAGCATTTTTAAATTTTGTTGTTTTTGCATGGCTATTTGCAAAATTTTGTGAGTTAGTGTATTCTGAAAACGGTTGTGACTTCGATGAACGCTTTGATAAATATAATGTTTTCAATACCCATCTAGCTTATATTAACCATCTAGACTTCAAAACGAACAGTGGTTTTGCAAAAATGAAAACTACCTAAAAGAGTCTAAAATCGACTGGAAATCAGGTAATAAGCATTTTCAAGTTTTCTTGTTTTTTCATGGTTATTTGCCAAATGTTGTGAGTTAGTGTATTCTGAAAACGGTTGTGACTTCGATGAACGCTTTGATAAATATAATGTTTTCAACACCCATCTAGCTTATATTAACCATCTAGACTTCAAAACGAACAGTGGTTTTGCAAAAATTAAAACTACCTGAAAGTGTCTAAAATCGACTGGAAATCACTAAATAAGCATTTTCAAGTTTTGTTGTTTTTTCATGGTTATTTGCCAAATGTTGTGAGTTTGTGTTTTCTGAAAACGGTTGTGACTTCGATGAACGCTTTGATAAATATAATGTTTTCAACACCCATCTAGCTTATATTAACCATCTAGACTTCAAAACGAACAGTGGTTTTGCAAAAATGAAAACTACCTAAAAGTGTCTAAAATCGACTGGAAATCACGAAATAAGCATTTTCAAGTTTTGTTGTTTTTTCATGGATATTTGCAAAATCTTGTGAGTTAGTGTATTCTGAAAACGGTTGTGACTTCGATGAACGCTTTGATAAATATAATGTTTTCAACACCCATCTAGCTTATATTAACCATCTAGACTTCAAAACGAACAGTGGTTTTGCAAAAATGAAAACTACCTAAAAGTGTCTAAAATCGACTGGAAATCACTAAATAAGCATTTTCAAGTTTTGTTGTTTTTTCATGGTTATTTGCAAAATCTTGTGAGTATGTGTTTTCTGAAAACGGTTGTGACTTCGATGAACGCTTTGATAAATATAATGTTTTCAACACCCATCTAGCTTATATTAACCATCTAGACTTCAAAACGAACAGTGGTTTTGCAAAAATGAAAACTACCTAAAAGTGTCTAAAATCGACTGGAAATCACTAAATAAGCATTTTCAAGTTTTGTTGTTTTTTCATGGTTATTTGCAAAATCTTGTGAGTTTGTGTATTCTGAAAACGGTTGTGACTTCGATGAAAGCTTTGATAAATATAATGTTTTCAATACCCATCTAGCTTATATTAACCATCTAGACTTCAAAACGAACAGTGGTTTTGCAAAAATGAAAACTACCTAAAAGTGTCTAAAATCGACTGGAAATCACTAAATAAGCATTTTCAAGTTTTGTTGTTTTTTCATGGTTATTTGCAAAATCTTGTGAGTATGTGTTTTCTGAAAACGGTTGTGACTTCGATGAACGCTTTGATAAATATAATGTTTTCAACACCCATCTAGCTTATATTAACCATCTAGACTTCAAAACGAACAGTGGTTTTGCAAAAATGAAAACTACCTAAAAGTGTCTAAAATCGACTGGAAATCACTAAATAAGCATTTTCAAGTTTTGTTGTTTTTTCATGGTTATTTGCCAAATTTTGTGAGTTTGTGTATTCTGAAAACGGTTGTGACTTCGATGAACGCTTTGATAAATATAATGTTATCAATACCCATCTAGCTTATATTAACCATCTAGACTTCAAAACGAACAGTGGTTTTGCAAAAATGAAAACTACCTAAAAGTGTCTAAAATCGACTGGAAATCACTAAATAAGCATTTTCAAGTTTTGTTGTTTTTTCATGGTTATTTGCAAAATCTTGTGAGTTTGTGTTTTCTGAAAACGGTTGTGACTTCGATGAACGCTTTGATAAATATAATGTTTTCAACACCCATCTAGCTTATATTAACCATCTAGACTTCAAAACGAACAGTGGTTTTGCAAAAATGAAAACTACCTAAAAGTGTCTAAAATCGACTGGAAATCACTAAATAAGCATTTTCAAGTTTTGTTGTTTTTTCATGGCTATTTGCAAAATCTTGTGAGTTTGTGTTTTCTGAAAACGGTTGTGACTTCGATGAACGCTTTGATAAATATAATGTTTTCAACACCCATCTAGCTTATATTAACCATCTAGACTTCAAAACGAACAGTGGTTTTGCAAAAATGAAAACTACCTAAAAGTGTCTAAAATCGACTGGAAATCACGAAATAAGCATTTTCAAGTTTTGTTGTTTTTTCATGGTTATTTGCAAAATTTTGTGAGTTTGTGTTTTCTGAAAACGGTTGTGACTTCGATGAACGCTTTGATAAATATAATGTTTTCAACACCCATCTAGCTTATATTAACCATCTAGACTTCAAAACGAACAGTGGTTTTGCAAAAATGAAAACTACCTAAAGGTGTCTAAAATCGACTGGAAATCACGAAATAAGCATTTTCAAGTTTTGTTGTTTTTTCATGGTTATTTGCAAGATCTTGTGAGTTTGTGTTTTCTGAAAACGGTTGTGACTTCGATGAACGCTTTGATAAATATAATGTTTTCAATACCCATCTAGCTTATATTAACCATCTAGACTTCAAAACGAACAGTGGTTTTGCAAAAATGAAAACTACCTAAACGTGTCTAAAATCGACTGGAAATCACGAAATATGCATTTTCAAGTTTTGTTGTTTTTTCATGGATATTTGCAAAATTTTGTGAGTTAGTGTATTCTGAAAACGGTTGTGACTTCGATGAACGCTTTGATAAATATAATGTTTTCAACACCCATCTAGCTTATATTAACCATCTAGACTTCAAAACGAACAGTGGTTTTGCAAAAATGAAAACTACCTAAAAGTGTCTAAAATCGACTGGAAATCACTAAATAAGCATTTTCAAGTTTTGTTGTTTTTTCATGGTTATTTGCAAAATCTTGTGAGTTTGTGTATTCTGAAAACGGTTGTGACTTCGATGAACGCTTTGATAAATATAATGTTTTCAATACCCATCTAGCTTATATTAACCATCTAGACTTCAAAACGAACAGTGGTTTTGCAAAAATGAAAACTACCTAAAAGTGTCTAAAATCGACTGGAAATCACTAAATAAGCATTTTCAAGTTTTGTTGTTTTTTCATGGTTATTTGCAAAATCTTGTGAGTATGTGTTTTCTGAAAACGGTTGTGACTTCGATGAACGCTTTGATAAATATAATGTTTTCAACACCCATCTAGCTCATATTAACCATCTAGACTTCAAAACGAACAGTGGTTTTGCAAAAATGAAAACTACCTAAAAGTGTCTAAAATCGACTGGAAATCACGAAATAAGCATTTTCAAGTTTTGTTGTTTTTTCATGGTTATTTGCCAAATGTTGTGAGTTAGTGTATTCTGAAAACGGTTGTGACTTCGGTGAACGTTTTGATAAATATAATGTTTTCAACACCCATCTAGCTTATATTAACCATCTAGACTTCAAAACGAACAGTGGTTTTGCAAAAATGAAAACTACCTAAAAGTGTCTAAAATCGACTGGAAATCACGAAATAAGCATTTTCAAGTTTTGTTGTTTTTTCATGGTTATTTGCAAAATTTTGTGAGTTTGTGTTTTCTGAAAACGGTTGTGACTTCGATGAACGCTTTGATAAATATAATGTTTTCAACACCCATCTAGCTTATATTAACCATCTAGACTTCAAAACGAACAGTGGTTTTGCAAAAATGAAAACTACCTAAAGGTGTCTAAAATCGACTGGAAATCACGAAATAAGCATTTTCAAGTTTTGTTGTTTTTTCATGGTTATTTGCAAGATCTTGTGAGTTTGTGTTTTCTGAAAACGGTTGTGACTTCGATGAACGCTTTGATAAATATAATGTTTTCAATACCCATCTAGCTTATATTAACCATCTAGACTTCAAAACGAACAGTGGTTTTGCAAAAATGAAAACTACCTAAACGTGTCTAAAATCGACTGGAAATCACGAAATATGCATTTTCAAGTTTTGTTGTTTTTTCATGGATATTTGCAAAATTTTGTGAGTTAGTGTATTCTGAAAACGGTTGTGACTTCGATGAACGCTTTGATAAATATAATGTTTTCAACACCCATCTAGCTTATATTAACCATCTAGACTTCAAAACGAACAGTGGTTTTGCAAAAATGAAAACTACCTAAAAGTGTCTAAAATCGACTGGAAATCACTAAATAAGCATTTTCAAGTTTTGTTGTTTTTTCATGGTTATTTGCAAAATCTTGTGAGTTTGTGTATTCTGAAAACGGTTGTGACTTCGATGAACGCTTTGATAAATATAATGTTTTCAATACCCATCTAGCTTATATTAACCATCTAGACTTCAAAACGAACAGTGGTTTTGCAAAAATGAAAACTACCTAAAAGTGTCTAAAATCGACTGGAAATCACTAAATAAGCATTTTCAAGTTTTGTTGTTTTTTCATGGTTATTTGCAAAATCTTGTGAGTATGTGTTTTCTGAAAACGGTTGTGACTTCGATGAACGCTTTGATAAATATAATGTTTTCAACACCCATCTAGCTTATATTAACCATCTAGACTTCAAAACGAACAGTGGTTTTGCAAAAATGAAAACTACCTAAAAGTGTCTAAAATCGACTGGAAATCACGAAATAAGCATTTTCAAGTTTTGTTGTTTTTTCATGGTTATTTGCCAAATGTTGTGAGTTAGTGTATTCTGAAAACGGTTGTGACTTCGGTGAACGTTTTGATAAATATAATGTTTTCAACACCCATCTAGCTTATATTAACCATCTAGACTTCAAAACGAACAGTGGTTTTGCAAAAATGAAAACTACCTAAAAGTGTCTAAAATCGACTGGAAATCACGAAATAAGCATTTTCAAGTTTTGTTGTTTTTTCATGGATATTTGCAAAATCTTGTGAGTTAGTGTATTCTGAAAACGGTTGTGACTTCGATGAACGCTTTGATAAATATAATGTTTTCAACACCCATCTAGCTTATATTAACCATCTAGACTTCAAAACGAACAGTGGTTTTGCAAAAATGAAAACTACCTAAAAGTGTCTAAAATCGACTGGAAATCACTAAATAAGCATTTTCAAGTTTTGTTGTTTTTTCATGGTTATTTGCAAAATCTTGTGAGTTTGTGTATTCTGAAAACGGTTGTGACTTCGATGAACGCTTTGATAAATATAATGTTTTCAATACCCATCTAGCTTATATTAACCATCTAGACTTCAAAACGAACAGTGGTTTTCCAAAAATGAAAACTACCTAAAAGTGTCTAAAATCGACTGGAAATCACTAAATAAGCATTTTCAAGTTTTGTTGTTTTTTCATGGTTATTTGCAAAATCTTGTGAGTATGTGTTTTCTGAAAACGGTTGTGACTTCGATGAACGCTTTGATAAATATAATGTTTTCAACACCCATCTAGCTTATATTAACCATCTAGACTTCAAAACGAACAGTGGTTTTGCAAAAATGAAAACTACCTAAAAGTGTCTAAAATCGACTGGAAATCACTAAATAAGCATTTTCAAGTTTTGTTGTTTTTTCATGGTTATTTGCAAAATCTTGTGAGTTTGTGTATTCTGAAAACGGTTGTGACTTCGATGAACGCTTTGATAAATATAATGTTTTCAATACCCATCTAGCTTATATTAACCATCTAGACTTCAAAACGAACAGTGGTTTTCCAAAAATGAAAACTACCTAAAAGTGTCTAAAATCGACTGGAAATCACTAAATAAGCATTTTCAAGTTTTGTTGTTTTTTCATGGTTATTTGCAAAATCTTGTGAGTATGTGTTTTCTGAAAACGGTTGTGACTTCGATGAACGCTTTGATAAATATAATGTTTTCAACACCCATCTAGCTTATATTAACCATCTAGACTTCAAAACGAACAGTGGTTTTGCAAAAATGAAAACTACCTAAAAGTGTCTAAAATCGACTGGAAATCACGAAATAAGCATTTTCAAGTTTTGTTGTTTTTTCATGGATATTTGCAAAATCTTGTGAGTTAGTGTATTCTGAAAACGGTTGTGACTTCGATGAACGCTTTGATAAATATAATGTTTTCAACACCCATCTAGCTTATATTAACCATCTAGACTTCAAAACGAACAGTGGTTTTGCAAAAATGAAAACTACCTAAAAGTGTCTAAAATCGACTGGAAATCACTAAATAAGCATTTTCAAGTTTTGTTGTTTTTTCATGGTTATTTGCAAAATCTTGTGAGTTTGTGTATTCTGAAAACGGTTGTGACTTCGATGAACGCTTTGATAAATATAATGTTTTCAATACCCATCTAGCTTATATTAACCATCTAGACTTCAAAACGAACAGTGGTTTTGCAAAAATGAAAACTACCTAAAAGTGTCTAAAATCGACTAGAAATCACTAAATAAGCATTTTCAAGTTTTGTTGTTTTTTCATGGTTATTTGCCAAATGTTGTGAGTTTGTGTTTTCTGAAAACGGTTGTGACTTCGATGAACGCTTTGATAAATATAATGTTTTCAACACCCATCTAGCTTATATTAACCATCTAGACTTCAAAACGAACAGTGGTTTTGCAAAAATGAAAACTACCTAAAAGTGTCTAAAATCGACTGGAAATCACGAAATAAGCATTTTCAAGTTTTGTTGTTTTTTCATGGATATTTGAAAAATCTTGTGAGTTAGTGTATTCTGAAAACGGTTGTGACTTCGATGAACGCTTTGATAAATATAATGTTTTCAATACCTATCTAGCTTATATTAACCATCTAGACTTCAAAACGAACAGTGGTTTTGCAAAAATGAAAACTACCTAAAAGTGTCTAAAATCGACTGGAAATCACGAAATAAGCATTTTCAAATTTTGTTGTATTTTCATGGCTATTTGCAAAATTTTGTGAGTTAGTGTATTCTGAAAACGGTTGTGACTTCGATGAACGCTTTGATAACTATAATGTTTTCAATACCCATCTAGCTTATATTAACTATCTAGACTTCAAAACGAACAGTGGTTTTGCAAAAATGAAAACTACCTAAAAGTGTCTAAAATCGACTGGAAATCACGAAATAAGCATTTTCAAGTTTTGTTGTTTTTTCATGGTTATTTGCCAGATTTTGTGAGTTAGTGTATTCTGAAAACGGTTGTGACTTCGATGAACGCTTTGATAAATATAATGTTTTCAATACCCATCTAGCTTATATTAACCATCTAGACTTCAAAACGAACAGTGGTTTTGCAAAAATGAAAACTACCTAAAAGTGTCTAAAATCGACTGGAAATCACTAAATAAGCATTTTCAAGTTTTGTTGTTTTTTCATGGTTATTTGCAAAATCTTGTGAGTTTGTGTTTTCTGAAAACGGTTGTGACTTCGATGAACGCTTTGATATATATAATGTTTTCAATACCCATCTAGCTTATATTAACCATCTAGACTTCAAAACGAACAGTGGTTTTGCAAAAATGAAAACTATCTAAAAGTGTCTAAAATCGACTGGAAATCACTAAATAAGCATTTTTAAATTTTGTTGTTTTTGCATGGCTATTTGCAAAATTTTGTGAGTTAGTGTATTCTGAAAACGGTTGTGACTTCGATGAACGCTTTGATAAATATAATGTTTTCAATACCCATCTAGCTTATATTAACCATCTAGACTTCAAAACGAACAGTGGTTTTGCAAAAATGAAAACTACCTAAAAGTGTCTAAAATCGACTGGAAATCAGGTAATAAGCATTTTCAAGTTTTCTTGTTTTTTCATGGTTATTTGCCAAATGTTGTGAGTTAGTGTATTCTGAAAACGGTTGTGACTTCGATGAACGCTTTCATAAATATAATGTTTTCAACACCCATCTAGCTTATATTAACCATCTAGACTTCAAAACGAACAGTGGTTTTGCAAAAATTAAAACTACCTGAAAGTGTCTAAAATCGACTGGAAATCACTAAATAAGCATTTTCAAGTTTTGTTGTTTTTTCATGGTTATTTGCCAAATGTTGTGAGTTTGTGTTTTCTGAAAACGGTTGTGACTTCGATGAACGCTTTGATAAATATAATGTTTTCAACACCCATCTAGCTTATATTAACCATCTAGACTTCAAAACGAACAGTGGTTTTGCAAAAATGAAAACTACCTAAAAGTGTCTAAAATCGACTGGAAATCACGAAATAAGCATTTTCAAGTTTTGTTGTTTTTTCATGGATATTTGCAAAATCTTGTGAGTTAGTGTATTCTGAAAACGGTTGTGACTTCGATGAACGCTTTGATAAATATAATGTTTTCAACACCCATCTAGCTTATATTAACCATCTAGACTTCAAAACGAACAGTGGTTTTGCAAAAATGAAAACTACCTAAAAGTGTCTAAAATCGACTGGAAATCACTAAATAAGCATTTTCAAGTTTTGTTGTTTTTTCATGGTTATTTGCAAAATCTTGTGAGTATGTGTTTTCTGAAAACGGTTGTGACTTCGATGAACGCTTTGATAAATATAATGTTTTCAACACCCATCTAGCTTATATTAACCATCTAGACTTCAAAACGAACACTGGTTTTGCAAAAATGAAAACTACCTAAAAGTGTCTAAAATCGACTGGAAATCACTAAATATGCATTTTCAAGTTTTGTTGTTTTTTCATGGTTATTTGCAAAATCTTGTGAGTTTGTGTATTCTGAAAACGGTTGTGACTTCGATGAAAGCTTTGATAAATATAATGTTTTCAATACCCATCTAGCTTATATTAACCATCTAGACTTCAAAACGAACAGTGGTTTTGCAAAAATGAAAACTACCTAAAAGTGTCTAAAATCGACTGGAAATCACTAAATAAGCATTTTCAAGTTTTGTTGTTTTTTCATGGTTATTTGCAAAATCTTGTGAGTATGTGTTTTCTGAAAACGGTTGTGACTTCGATGAACGCTTTGATAAATATAATGTTTTCAACACCCATCTAGCTTATATTAACCATCTAGACTTCAAAACGAACAGTGGTTTTGCAAAAATGAAAACTACCTAAAAGTGTCTAAAATCGACTGGAAATCACTAAATAAGCATTTTCAAGTTTTGTTGTTTTTTCATGGTTATTTGCCAAATTTTGTGAGTTTGTGTATTCTGAAAACGGTTGTGACTTCGATGAACGCTTTGATAAATATAATGTTATCAATACCCATCTAGCTTATATTAACCATCTAGACTTCAAAACGAACAGTGGTTTTGCAAAAATGAAAACTACCTAAAAGTGTCTAAAATCGACTGGAAATCACTAAATAAGCATTTTCAAGTTTTGTTGTTTTTTCATGGTTATTTGCAAAATCTTGTGAGTTTGTGTTTTCTGAAAACGGTTGTGACTTCGATGAACGCTTTGATAAATATAATGTTTTCAACACCCATCTAGCTTATATTAACCATCTAGACTTCAAAACGAACAGTGGTTTTGCAAAAATGAAAACTACCTAAAAGTGTCTAAAATCGACTGGAAATCACTAAATAAGCATTTTCAAGTTTTGTTGTTTTTTCATGGCTATTTGCAAAATCTTGTGAGTTTGTGTTTTCTGAAAACGGTTGTGACTTCGATGAACGCTTTGATAAATATAATGTTTTCAACACCCATCTAGCTTATATTAACCATCTAGACTTCAAAACGAACAGTGGTTTTGCAAAAATGAAAACTACCTAAAAGTGTCTAAAATCGACTGGAAATCACTAAATAAGCATTTTCAAGTTTTGTTGTTTTTTCATGGTTATTTGCAAAATCTTGTGAGTTTGTGTTTTCTGAAAACGGTTGTGACTTCGATGAACGCTTTGATATATATAATGTTTTCAATACCCATCTAGCTTATATTAACCATCTAGACTTCAAAACGAACAGTGGTTTTGCAAAAATGAAAACTATCTAAAAGTGTCTAAAATCGACTGGAAATCACTAAATAAGCATTTTTAAATTTTGTTGTTTTTGCATGGCTATTTGCAAAATTTTGTGAGTTAGTGTATTCTGAAAACGGTTGTGACTTCGATGAACGCTTTGATAAATATAATGTTTTCAATACCCATCTAGCTTATATTAACCATCTAGACTTCAAAACGAACAGTGGTTTTGCAAAAATGAAAACTACCTAAAAGTGTCTAAAATCGACTGGAAATCAGGTAATAAGCATTTTCAAGTTTTCTTGTTTTTTCATGGTTATTTGCCAAATGTTGTGAGTTAGTGTATTCTGAAAACGGTTGTGACTTCGATGAACGCTTTGATAAATATAATGTTTTCAACACCCATCTAGCTTATATTAACCATCTAGACTTCAAAACGAACAGTGGTTTTGCAAAAATTAAAACTACCTGAAAGTGTCTAAAATCGACTGGAAATCACTAAATAAGCATTTTCAAGTTTTGTTGTTTTTTCATGGTTATTTGCCAAATGTTGTGAGTTTGTGTTTTCTGAAAACGGTTGTGACTTCGATGAACGCTTTGATAAATATAATGTTTTCAACACCCATCTAGCTTATATTAACCATCTAGACTTCAAAACGAACAGTGGTTTTGCAAAAATGAAAACTACCTAAAAGTGTCTAAAATCGACTGGAAATCACGAAATAAGCATTTTCAAGTTTTGTTGTTTTTTCATGGATATTTGCAAAATCTTGTGAGTTAGTGTATTCTGAAAACGGTTGTGACTTCGATGAACGCTTTGATAAATATAATGTTTTCAACACCCATCTAGCTTATATTAACCATCTAGACTTCAAAACGAACAGTGGTTTTGCAAAAATGAAAACTACCTAAAAGTGTCTAAAATCGACTGGAAATCACTAAATAAGCATTTTCAAGTTTTGTTGTTTTTTCATGGTTATTTGCAAAATCTTGTGAGTATGTGTTTTCTGAAAACGGCTGTGACTTCGATGAACGCTTTGATAAATATAATGTTTTCAACACCCATCTAGCTTATATTAACCATCTAGACTTCAAAACGAACAGTGGTTTTGCAAAAATGAAAACTACCTAAAAGTGTCTAAAATCGACTGGAAATCACTAAATAAGCATTTTCAAGTTTTGTTGTTTTTTCATGGTTATTTGCAAAATCTTGTGAGTTTGTGTATTCTGAAAACGGTTGTGACTTCGATGAAAGCTTTGATAAATATAATGTTTTCAATACCCATCTAGCTTATATTAACCATCTAGACTTCAAAACGAACAGTGGTTTTGCAAAAATGAAAACTACCTAAAAGTGTCTAAAATCGACTGGAAATCACTAAATAAGCATTTTCAAGTTTTGTTGTTTTTTCATGGTTATTTGCAAAATCTTGTGAGTATGTGTTTTCTGAAAACGGTTGTGACTTCGATGAACGCTTTGATAAATATAATGTTTTCAACACCCATCTAGCTTATATTAACCATCTAGACTTCAAAACGAACAGTGGTTTTGCAAAAATGAAAACTACCTAAAAGTGTCTAAAATCGACTGGAAATCACTAAATAAGCATTTTCAAGTTTTGTTGTTTTTTCATGGTTATTTGCCAAATTTTGTGAGTTTGTGTATTCTGAAAACGGTTGTGACTTCGATGAACGCTTTGATAAATATAATGTTATCAATACCCATCTAGCTTATATTAACCATCTAGACTTCAAAACGAACAGTGGTTTTGCAAAAATGAAAACTACCTAAAAGTGTCTAAAATCGACTGGAAATCACTAAATAAGCATTTTCAAGTTTTGTTGTTTTTTCATGGTTATTTGCAAAATCTTGTGAGTTTGTGTTTTCTGAAAACGGTTGTGACTTCGATGAACGCTTTGATAAATATAATGTTTTCAACACCCATCTAGCTTATATTAACCATCTAGACTTCAAAACGAACAGTGGTTTTGCAAAAATGAAAACTACCTAAAAGTGTCTAAAATCGACTGGAAATCACTAAATAAGCATTTTCAAGTTTTGTTGTTTTTTTATGGCTATTTGCAAAATCTTGTGAGTTTGTGTTTTCTGAAAACGGTTGTGACTTCGATGAACGCTTTGATAAATATAATGTTTTCAACACCCATCTAGCTTATATTAACCATCTAGACTTCAAAACGAACAGTGGTTTTGCAAAAATGAAAACTACCTAAAAGTGTCTAAAATCGACTGGAAATCACGAAATAAGCATTTTCAAGTTTTGTTGTTTTTTCATGGTTATTTGCAAAATTTTGTGAGTTTGTGTTTTCTGAAAACGGTTGTGACTTCGATGAACGCTTTGATAAATATAATGTTTTCAACACCCATCTAGCTTATATTAACCATCTAGACTTCAAAACGAACAGTGGTTTTGCAAAAATGAAAACTACCTAAAGGTGTCTAAAATCGACTGGAAATCACGAAATAAGCATTTTCAAGTTTTGTTGTTTTTTCATGGTTATTTGCAAGATCTTGTGAGTTTGTGTTTTCTGAAAACGGTTGTGACTTCGATGAACGCTTTGATAAATATAATGTTTTCAATACCCATCTAGCTTATATTAACCATCTAGACTTCAAAACGAACAGTGGTTTTGCAAAAATGAAAACTACCTAAACGTGTCTAAAATCGACTGGAAATCACGAAATATGCATTTTCAAGTTTTGTTGTTTTTTCATGGATATTTGCAAAATTTTGTGAGTTAGTGTATTCTGAAAACGGTTGTGACTTCGATGAACGCTTTGATAAATATAATGTTTTCAACACCCATCTAGCTTATATTAACCATCTAGACTTCAAAACGAACAGTGGTTTTGCAAAAATGAAAACTACCTAAAAGTGTCTAAAATCGACTGGAAATCACGAAATAAGCATTTTCAAGTTTTGTTGTTTTTTCATGGTTATTTGCAAAATCTTGTGAGTTTGTGTATTCTGAAAACGGTTGTGACTTCGATGAACGCTTTGATAAATATAATGTTTTCAATACCCATCTAGCTTATATTAACCATCTAGACTTCAAAACGAACAGTGGTTTTGCAAAAATGAAAACTACCTAAAAGTGTCTAAAATCGACTGGAAATCACTAAATAAGCATTTTCAAGTTTTTTTGTTTTTTCATGGTTATTTGCAAAATCTTGTGAGTATGTGTTTTCTGAAAACGGTTGTGACTTCGATGAACGCTTTGATAAATATAATGTTTTCAACACCCATCTAGCTTATATTAACCATCTAGACTTCAAAACGAACAGTGGTTTTGCAAAAATGAAAACTACCTAAAAGTGTCTAAAATCGACTGGAAATCACGAAATAAGCATTTTCAAGTTTTGTTGTTTTTTCATGGTTATTTGCCAAATGTTGTGAGTTAGTGTATTCTGAAAACGGTTGTGACTTCGGTGAACGTTTTGATAAATATAATGTTTTCAACACCCATCTAGCTTATATTAACCATCTAGACTTCAAAACGAACAGTGGTTTTGCAAAAATGAAAACTACCTAAAAGTGTCTAAAATCGACTGGAAATCACTAAATAAGCATTTTCAAGTTTTGTTGTTTTTTCATGGTTATTTGCAAAATCTTGTGAGTTTGTGTTTTCTGAAAACGGTTGTGACTTCGGTGAACGTTTTGATAAATATAATGTTTTCAACACCCATCTAGCTTATATTAACCATCTAGACTTCAAAACGAACAGTGGTTTTGCAAAAATGAAAACTACCTAAAAGTGTCTAAAATCGACTGGAAATCACGAAATAAGCATTTTCAAGTTTTGTTGTTTTTTCATGGATATTTGCAAAATCTTGTGAGTTAGTGTATTCTGAAAACGGTTGTGACTTCGATGAACGCTTTGATAAATATAATGTTTTCAACACCCATCTAGCTTATATTAACCATCTAGACTTCAAAACGAACAGTGGTTTTGCAAAAATGAAAACTACCTAAAAGTGTCTAAAATCGACTGGAAATCACTAAATAAGCATTTTCAAGTTTTGTTGTTTTTTCATGGTTATTTGCAAAATCTTGTGAGTTTGTGTATTCTGAAAACGGTTGTGACTTCGATGAACGCTTTGATAAATATAATGTTTTCAATACCCATCTAGCTTATATTAACCATCTAGACTTCAAAACGAACAGTGGTTTTGCAAAAATGAAAACTACCTAAAAGTGTCTAAAATCGACTGGAAATCACTAAATAAGCATTTTCAAGTTTTGTTGTTTTTTCATGGTTATTTGCAAAATCTTGTGAGTTTGTGTATTCTGAAAACGGTTGTGACTTCGATGAACGCTTTGATAAATATAATGTTTTCAACACCCATCTAGCTTATATTAACCATCTAGACTTCAAAACGAACAGTGGTTTTGCAAAAATGAAAACTACCTAAAAGTGTCTAAAATCGACTGGAAATCACTAAATAAGCATTTTCAAGTTTTGTTGTTTTTTCATGGTTATTTGCAAAATCTTGTGAGTTTGTGTATTCTGAAAACGGTTGTGACTTCGATGAACGCTTTGATAAATATAATGTTTTCAATACCCATCTAGCTTATATTAACCATCTAGACTTCAAAACGAACAGTGGTTTTCCAAAAATGAAAACTACCTAAAAGTGTCTAAAATCGACTGGAAATCACTAAATAAGCATTTTCAAGTTTTGTTGTTTTTTCATGGTTATTTGCAAAATCTTGTGAGTATGTGTTTTCTGAAAACGGTTGTGACTTCGATGAACGCTTTGATAAATATAATGTTTTCAACACCCATCTAGCTTATATTAACCATCTAGACTTCAAAACGAACAGTGGTTTTGCAAAATGAAAACTACCTAAAAGTGTCTAAAATCGACTGGAAATCACGAAATAAGCATTTTCAAGTTTTGTTGTTTTTTCATGGATATTTGCAAAATCTTGTGAGTTAGTGTATTCTGAAAACGGTTGTGACTTCGATGAACGCTTTGATAAATATAATGTTTTCAACACCCATCTAGCTTATATTAACCATCTAGACTTCAAAACGAACAGTGGTTTTGCAAAAATGAAAACTACCTAAAAGTGTCTAAAATCGACTGGAAATCACTAAATAAGCATTTTCAAGTTTTGTTGTTTTTTCATGGTTATTTGCAAAATCTTGTGAGTTTGTGTATTCTGAAAACGGTTGTGACTTCGATGAACGCTTTGATAAATATAATGTTTTCAATACCCATCTAGCTTATATTAACCATCTAGACTTCAAAACGAACAGTGGTTTTGCAAAAATGAAAACTACCTAAAAGTGTCTAAAATCGACTAGAAATCACTAAATAAGCATTTTCAAGTTTTGTTGTTTTTTCATGGTTATTTGCCAAATGTTGTGAGTTTGTGTTTTCTGAAAACGGTTGTGACTTCGATGAACGCTTTGATAAATATAATGTTTTCAACACCCATCTAGCTTATATTAACCATCTAGACTTCAAAACGAACAGTGGTTTAGCAAAAATGAAAACTACCTAAAAGTGTCTAAAATCGACTGGAAATCACGAAATAAGCATTTTCAAGTTTTGTTGTTTTTTCATGGATATTTGAAAAATCTTGTGAGTTAGTGTATTCTGAAAACGGTTGTGACTTCGATGAACGCTTTGATAAATATAATGTTTTCAATACCTATCTAGCTTATATTAACCATCTAGACTTCAAAACGAACAGTGGTTTTGCAAAAATGAAAACTACCTAAAAGTGTCTAAAATCGACTGGAAATCACGAAATAAGCATTTTCAAATTTTGTTGTATTTTCATGGCTATTTGCAAAATTTTGTGAGTTAGTGTATTCTGAAAACGGTTGTGACTTCGATGAACGCTTTGATAACTATAATGTTTTCAATACCCATCTAGCTTATATTAACTATCTAGACTTCAAAACGAACAGTGGTTTTGCAAAAATGAAAACTACCTAAAAGTGTCTAAAATCGACTGGAAATCACGAAATAAGCATTTTCAAGTTTTGTTGTTTTTTCATGGTTATTTGCCAGATTTTGTGAGTTAGTGTATTCTGAAAACGGTTGTGACTTCGATGAACGCTTTGATAAATATAATGTTTTCAATACCCATCTAGCTTATATTAACCATCTAGACTTCAAAACGAACAGTGGTTTTGCAAAAATGAAAACTACCTAAAAGTGTCTAAAATCGACTGGAAATCACTAAATAAGCATTTTCAAGTTTTGTTGTTTTTTCATGGTTATTTGCAAAATCTTGTGAGTTTGTGTTTTCTGAAAACGGTTGTGACTTCGATGAACGCTTTGATAAATATAATGTTTTCAACACCCATCTAGCTTATATTAACCATCTAGACTTCAAAACGAACAGTGGTTTTGCAAAAATGAAAACTACCTAAAAGTGTCTAAAATCGACTGGAAATCACGAAATAAGCATTTTCAAGTTTTGTTGTCCTTTCATGGTTATTTGCCAAATGTTGTGAGTTTGTGTTTTCTGAAAACGGTTGTGACTTCGATGAACGCTTTGATATATATAATGTTTTCAATACCCATCTAGCTTATATTAACCATCTAGACTTCAAAACGAACAGTGGTTTTGCAAAAATGAAAACTATCTAAAAGTGTCTAAAATCGACTGGAAATCACTAAATAAGCATTTTTAAATTTTGTTGTTTTTGCATGGCTATTTGCAAAATTTTGTGAGTTAGTGTATTCTGAAAACGGTTGTGACTTCGATGAACGCTTTGATAAATATAATGTTTTCAATACCCATCTAGCTTATATTAACCATCTAGACTTCAAAACGAACAGTGGTTTTGCAAAAATGAAAACTACCTAAAAGTGTCTAAAATCGACTGGAAATCAGGTAATAAGCATTTTCAAGTTTTCTTGTTTTTTCATGGTTATTTGCCAAATGTTGTGAGTTAGTGTATTCTGAAAACGGTTGTGACTTCGATGAACGCTTTGATAAATATAATGTTTTCAACACCCATCTAGCTTATATTAACCATCTAGACTTCAAAACGAACAGTGGTTTTGCAAAGATTAAAACTACCTGAAAGTGTCTAAAATCGACTGGAAATCACTAAATAAGCATTTTCAAGTTTTGTTGTTTTTTCATGGTTATTTGCCAAATGTTGTGAGTTTGTGTTTTCTGAAAACGGTTGTGACTTCGATGAACGCTTTGATAAATATAATGTTTTCAACACCCATCTAGCTTATATTAACCATCTAGACTTCAAAACGAACAGTGGTTTTGCAAAAATGAAAACTACCTAAAAGTGTCTAAAATCGACTGGAAATCACGAAATAAGCATTTTCAAGTTTTGTTGTTTTTTCATGGATATTTGCAAAATCTTGTGAGTTAGTGTATTCTGAAAACGGTTGTGACTTCGATGAACGCTTTGATAAATATAATGTTTTCAACACCCATCTAGCTTATATTAACCATCTAGACTTCAAAACGAACAGTGGTTTTGCAAAAATGAAAACTACCTAAAAGTGTCTAAAATCGACTGGAAATCACTAAATAAGCATTTTCAAGTTTTGTTGTTTTTTCATGGTTATTTGCAAAATCTTGTGAGTATGTGTTTTCTGAAAACGGTTGTGACTTCGATGAACGCTTTGATAAATATAATGTTTTCAACACCCATCTAGCTTATATTAACCATCTAGACTTCAAAACGAACAGTGGTTTTGCAAAAATGAAAACTACCTAAAAGTGTCTAAAATCGACTGGAAATCACTAAATAAGCATTTTCAAGTTTTGTTGTTTTTTCATGGTTATTTGCAAAATCTTGTGAGTTTGTGTATTCTGAAAACGGTTGTGACTTCGATGAACGCTTTGATAAATATAATGTTTTCAACACCCATCTAGCTTATATTAACCATCTAGACTTCAAAACGAACAGTGGTTTTGCAAAAATGAAAACTACCTAAAAGTGTCTAAAATCGACTGGAAATCACGAAATAAGCATTTTCAAGTTTTGTTGTTTTTTCATGGTTATTTGCAAAATCTTGTGAGTTTGTGTATTCTGAAAACGGTTGTGACTTCGATGAACGCTTTGATAAATATAATGTTTTCAATACCCATCTAGCTTATATTAACCATCTAGACTTCAAAACGAACAGTGGTTTTGCAAAAATGAAAACTACCTAAAAGTGTCTAAAATCGACTGGAAATCACGAAATAAGCATTTTCAAGTTTTGTTGTTTTTTCATGGATATTTGAAAAATCTTGTGAGTTAGTGTATTCTGAAAACGGTTGTGACTTCGATGAACGCTTTGATAAATATAATGTTTTCAATACCTATCTAGCTTATATTAACCATCTAGACTTCAAAACGAACAGTGGTTTTGCAAAAATGAAAACTACCTAAAAGTGTCTAAAATCGACTGGAAATCACGAAATAAGCATTTTCAAATTTTGTTGTATTTTCATGGCTATTTGCAAAATTTTGTGAGTTAGTGTATTCTGAAAACGGTTGTGACTTCGATGAACGCTTTGATAACTATAATGTTTTCAATACCCATCTAGCTTATATTAACTATCTAGACTTCAAAACGAACAGTGGTTTTGCAAAAATGAAAACTACCTAAAAGTGTCTAAAATCGACTGGAAATCACGAAATAAGCATTTTCAAGTTTTGTTGTTTTTTCATGGTTATTTGCCAAATTTTGTGAGTTAGTGTATTCTGAAAACGGTTGTGACTTCGATGAACGCTTTGATAAATATAATGTTTTCAATACCCATCTAGCTTATATTAACCATCTAGACTTCAAAACGAACAGTGGTTTTGCAAAAATGAAAACTACCTAAAAGTGTCTAAAATCGACTGGAAATCACTAAATAAGCATTTTCAAGTTTTGTTGTTTTTTCATGGTTATTTGCAAAATCTTGTGAGTTTGTGTTTTCTGAAAACGGTTGTGACTTCGATGAACGCTTTGATAAATATAATGTTTTCAACACCCATCTAGCTTATATTAACCATCTAGACTTCAAAACGAACAGTGGTTTTGCAAAAATGAAAACTACCTAAAAGTGTCTAAAATCGACTGGAAATCACGAAATAAGCATTTTCAAGTTTTGTTGTCCTTTCATGGTTATTTGCCAAATGTTGTGAGTTTGTGTTTTCTGAAAACGGTTGTGACTTCGATGAACGCTTTGATATATATAATGTTTTCAATACCCATCTAGCTTATATTAACCATCTAGACTTCAAAACGAACAGTGGATTTGCAAAAATGAAAACTATCTAAAAGTGTCTAAAATCGACTGGAAATCACTAAATAAGCATTTTTAAATTTTGTTGTTTTTGCATGGCTATTTGCAAAATTTTGTGAGTTAGTGTATTCTGAAAACGGTTGTGACTTCGATGAACGCTTTGATAAATATAATGTTTTCAATACACATCTAGCTTATATTAACCATCTAGACTTCAAAACGAACAGTGGTTTTGCAAAAATGAAAACTACCTAAAAGTGACTAAAATCGACTGGAAATCACGAAATAAGCATTTTCAAGTTTTCTTGTTTTTTCATCGTTATTTGCCAAATGTTGTGAGTTAGTGTATTCTGAAAACGGTTGTGACTTCGATGAACGCTTTGATAAATATAATGTTTTCAATACCCATCTAGCTTATATTAACCATCTATACTTCAAAACGAACAGTGGTTTTGCAAAAATGAAAACTACCTAAAAGTGTCTAAAATCGACTGGAAATCAGGTAATAAGCATTTTCAAGTTTTGTTGTTTTTTCATGGTTATTTGCCAAATGTTGTGAGTTAGTGTATTCTGAAAACGGTTGTGACTTCGATGAACGCTTTGATAAATATAATGTTTTCAACACCCATCTAGCTTATATTAACCATCTAGACTTCAAAACGAACAGTGGTTTTGCAAAAATTAAAACTACCTGAAAGTGTCTAAAATCGACTGGAAATCACTAAATAAGCATTTTCAAGTTTTGTTGTTTTTTCATGGTTATTTGCAAAATCTTGTGAGTTTGTGTTCTCTGAAAACGGTTGTGACTTCGATGAACGCTTTGATAAATATAATGTTTTCAACACCCATCTAGCTTATATTAACCATCTAGACTTCAAAACGAACAGTGGTTTTGCAAAAATGAAAACTACCTAAAAGTGTCTAAAATCGACTGGAAATCACGAAATAAGCATTTTCAAGTTTTGTTGTTTTTTCATGGTTATTTGCAAAATTTTGTGAGTTTGTGTTTTCTGAAAACGGTTGTGACTTCGATGAACGCTTTGATAAATATAATGTTTTCAATACCCATCTAGCTTATATTAACCATCTAGACTTCAAAACGAACAGTGGTTTTGCAAAAATGAAAACTACCTAAAAGTGTCTAAAATCGACTGGAAATCACTAAATAAGCATTTTCAAGTTTTGTTGTCTTTTCATGGCTATTTGCAAAATTTTGTGAGTTAGTGTATTCTGAAAACGGTTGTGACTTCGATGAACGCTTTGATAAATATAATGTTTTCAATACCCATCTAGCTTATATTAACCATCTAGACTTCAAAACGAACAGTGGTTTTGCAAAAATGAAAACTACCTAAAAGTGTCTAAAATCGACTGGAAATCACGAAATAAGCATTTTCAAGTTTTGTTGTTTTTTCATGGTTATTTGCCAAATGTTGTGAGTTTGTGTTTTCTGAAAACGGTTGTGACTTCGATGAACGCTTTGATAAATATAATGTTTTCAACACCCATCTAGCTTATATTAACCATCTAGACTTCAAAACGAACAGTGGTTTTGCAAAAATGAAAACTACCTAAAAGTGTCTAAAATCGACTGGAAATCACGAAATAAGCATTTTCAAATTTTGGTGTTTTTTCATGGCTATTTGCAAAATTTTGTGAGTTAGTGTATTCTGAAAACGGTTGTGACTTCGATGAACGCTTTGATAAATATAATGTTTTCAATACCCATCTAGCTTATATTAACCATCTAGACTTCAAAACGAACAGTGGTTTTGCAAAAATGAAAACTACCTAAAAGTGTCTAAAATCGACTGGAAATCGCGAAATAAGCATTTTCAAGTTTTCTTGTTTTTTCATGGTTATTTGCAAAATCTTGTGAGTTTGTGTTTTCTGAAAACGGTTGTGACTTCGATGAACGCTTTGATAAATATAATGTTTTCAACACCCATCTAGCTTATATTAACCATCTAGACTTCAAAACGAACAGTGGTTTTGCAAAAATGAAAACTACCTAAAAGTGTCTAAAATCGACACGAAATCACGAAATAAGCATTTTCAAGTTTTGTTGTCTTTTCATGGTTATTTGCAAAATTTTGTGAGTGTGTGTTTTCTGAAAACGGTTGTGACTTCGATGAACGCTTTGATAAATATAATGTTTTCAATACCCATCTAGCTTATATTAACCATCTAGACTTCAAAACGAACAGTGGTTTTGCAAAAATGAAAACTACCTAAAAGTGTCTAAAATCGACTGGAAATCACTAAATAAGCATTTTCAAGTTTTGTTGTTTTTTCATGGTCATTTGCAAAATCTTGTGAGTTTGTGTTTTCTGAAAACGGTTGTGACTTCGATGAACGCTTTGATAAATATAATGTTTTCAATACCCATCTAGCTTATATTAACCATCTAGACTTCAAACAAACAGTGGTATTGCAAAAATGAAAACTACCTAAAAATGTCTAAAATCGACTGGAAATCACTAAATAAGCATTTTCAAGTTTTGTTGTTTTTTCATGGTTATTTGCAAAATCTTGTGAGTTTGTGTATTCTGAAAACGGTTGTGACTTCGATGAACGCTTTGATAAATATAATGTTTTCAACACCCATCTAGCTTATATTAACCATCTAGACTTCAAAACGAACAGTGGTTTTGCAAAAATGAAAACTACCTAAAAGTGTCTAAAATCGACTGGAAATCACGAAATAATCATTTTCAAGTCTTGTTGTTTTTACATGGTTATTTGCAAAATCTTGTGAGTTTGTGTTTTCTGAAAACGGTTGTGACTTCGATGAACGCTTTGATAAATATAATGTTTTCAATACCCATCTAGCTTATATTAACCATCTAGACTTCAAAACGAACAGTGGTTTTGCAAAAATGAAAACTACCTAAAAGTGTCTAAAATCGACTGGAAATCACGAAATAAGCATTTTCAAGTTTTGTTGTTTTTTCATGGATATTTGAAATATCTTGTGAGTTAGTGTATTCTGAAAACGGTTGTGACTTCGATGAACGCTTTGATAAATATAATGTTTTCAATACCTATCTAGCTTATATTAACCATCTAGACTTCAAAACGAACAGTGGTTTTGCAAAAATGAAAACTACCTAAAAGTGTCTAAAATCGACTGGAAATCACTAAATAAGCATTTTCAAGTTTTGTTGTTTTTTCATGGTTATTTGCGAAATCTTGTGAGTTTGTGTATTCTGAAAACGGTTGTGACTTCGATGAACGCTTTGATAAATATAATGTTTTCAATACCCATCTAGCTTATATTAACCATCTAGACTTCAAAACGAACAGTGGTTTTGCAAAAATGAAAATTACCTAAAAGTGTCTAAAATCGACTGGAAATCACTAAATAAGCATTTTCAAGTTTTGTTGTTTTTTCATGGTTATTTGCAAAATTTTGTGAGTTTGTGTTTTCTGAAAACGGTTGTGACTTCGATGAACGCTTTGATAAATATAATGTTTTCAATACCCATCTAGCTTATATTAACCATCTAGACTTCAAAACGAACAGTGGTTTTGCAAAAATGAAAACTACCTAAAAGTGTCTAAAATCGACTGGAAATCACGAAATAAGCATTTTCAAGTTTTGTTGTTTTTTCATGGTTATTTGCAAAATCTTGTGAGTTTGTGTATTCTGAAAACGGTTGTGACTTCGATGAACGCTTTGATAAATATAATGTTTTCAACACCCATCTAGCTTATATTAACCATCTAGACTTCAAAACGAACAGTGGTTTTGCAAAAATGAAAACTACCTAAAAGTGTCTAAAATCGACTGGAAATCACGAAATAATCATTTTCAAGTCTTGTTGTTTTTACATGGTTATTTGCAAAATCTTGTGAGTTTGTGTTTTCTGAAAACGGTTGTGACTTCGATGAACGCTTTGATAAATATAATGTTTTCAATACCCATCTAGCTTATATTAACCATCTAGACTTCAAAACGAACAGTGGTTTTGCAAAAATGAAAACTACCTAAAAGTGTCTAAAATCGACTGGAAATCACTAAATAAGCATTTTTAAATTTTGTTGTTTTTGCATGGCTATTTGCAAAATTTTGTGAGTTAGTGAATTCTGAAAACGGTTGTGACTTCGATGAACGCTTTGATAAATATAATGTTTTCAATACCCATCTAGCTTATATTAACCATCTAGACTTCAAAACGAGCAGTGGTTTTGCAAAAATGAAAACTACCTAAAAGTGTCTAAAATCGACTGGAAATCACGAAATAAGCATTTTCAAGTTTTCTTGTTTTTACATGGTTATTTGCAAAATCTTGTGAGTTTGTGTTTTCTGAAAACGGTTGTGACTTCGATGAACGCTTTGATAAATATAATGTTTTCAATACCCATCTAGCTTATATTAACCATCTAGACTTCAAAACGAACAGTGGTTTTGCAAAAATGAAAACTACCTAAAAGTGTCTAAAATCGACTGGAAATCAGGTAGTAAGCATTTTCAAGTTTTCTTGTTTTTTCATGGTTATTTGCCAAATGTTGTGAGTTAGTGTATTCTGAAAACGGTTGTGACTTCGATGAACGCTTTGATAAATATAATGTTTTCAACACCCATCTAGCTTATATTAACCATCTAGACTTCAAAACGAACAGTGGTTTTGCAAAAATGAAAACTACCTAAAAGTGTCTAAAATCGACTGGAAATCACTAAATAAGCATTTTCAAGTTTTGTTGTTTTTTCATGGTTATTTGCGAAATCTTGTGAGTTTGTGTATTCTGAAAACGGTTGTGACTTCGATGAACGCTTTGATAAATATAATGTTTTCAACACCCATCTAGCTTATATTAACCATCTAGACTTCAAAACGAACAGTGGTTTTGCAAAAATGAAAATTACCTAAAAGTGTCTAAAATCGACTGGAAATCACTAAATAAGCATTTTCAAGTTTTGTTGTTATTTCATGGTTATTTGCAAAATTTTGTGTATTCTGAAAACGGTTGTGACTTCGATGAACGCTTTGATAAATATAATGTTTTCAATACCCATCTAGCTTATATTAACCATCTAGACTTCAAAACGAACAGTGGTTTTGCAAAAATGAAAACTACCTAAAAGTGTCTAAAATCGACTGGAAATCACGAAATAAGCATTTTCAAGTTTTGTTGTTTTTTCACGGTTATTTGCCAAATGTTGTGAGTTTGTGTTTTCTGAAAACGGTTGTGAGTTCGATGAACGCTTTGATAAATATAATGTTTTCAACACCCATCTAGCTTATATTAACCATCTAGACTTCAAAACGAACAGTGGTCTTGCAAAAATGAAAACTACCTAAAAGTGTCTAAAATCGACTGGAAATCACTAAATAAGCATTTTCAAATTTTGTTGTTTTTTCATGGCTATTTGCAAAATTTTGTGAGTTAGTGTATTCTGAAAACGGTTGTGACTTCGATGAACGCTTTGATAAATATAATGTTTTCAATACCCATCTAGCTTATATTAACCATCTAGACTTCAAAACGAACAGTGGTTTTGCAAAAATGAAAACTACCTAAAAGTGTCTAAAATCGACTGGAAATCACTAAATAAGCATTTTCAAATTTTGTTGTTTTTTCATGGCTATTTGCAAAATTTTGTGAGTTAGTGTATTCTGAAAACGGTTGTGACTTCGATGAACGCTTTGATAAATATAATGTTTTCAACACCCATCTAGCTTATATTAACCATCTAGACTTCAAAACGAACAGTGGTTTTGCAAAAATGAAAACTACCTAAAAGCGTCTAAAATCAACTGGAAATCACGAAATAAGCATTTTCAAGTTTTGTTGTCTTTTCATGGTTATTTGCCAAATGTTGTGAGTTTGTGTTTTCTGAAAACGGTTGTGACTTCGATGAACGCTTTGACAAATATAATGTTTTCAATACCCATCTAGCTTATATTAACCATCTAGACTTCAAAACGAACAGTGGTTTTGCAAAAATGAAAACTACCTAAAAGTGTCTAAAATCGACTGGAAATCACTAAAAAAGCATTTTCAAGTTTTGTTGTTTTTTCATGGTTATTTGCAAAATCTTGTGAGTTTGTGTATTCTGAAAACGGTTGTGACTTCGATGAACGCTTTGATAAATATAATGTTTTCAATACCCATCTAGCTTATATTAACCATCTAGACTTCAAAACGAACAGTGGTTTTGCAAAAATGAAAACTACCTAAAAGTGTCTAAAATCGACTGGAAATCACTAAATAAGCATTTTCAAGTTTTGTTGTTTTTTCATGGTTATTTGCAAAATCTTGTGAGTTTGTGTTTTCTGAAAACGGTTGTGACTTCGATGAACGCTTTGATAAATATAATGTTTTCAACACCCATCTAGCTTATATTAACCATCTAGACTTCAAAACGAACAGTGGTTTTGCAAAAATGAAAACTACCTAAAAGTGTCTAAAATCGACTGGAAATCACGAAATAAGCATTTTCAAGTTTTGTTGTTTTTTCATGGTTATTTGCAAAATTTTGTGAGTTTGTGTTTTCTGAAAACGGTTGTGACTTCGATGAACGCTTTAATAAATATAATGTTTTCAATACCCATCTAGCTTATATTAACCATCTAGACTTCAAAACGAACAGTGGTTTTGCAAAAATGAAAACTACCTAAAAGTGTCTAAAATCGACTGGAAATCACGAAATAAGCATTTTCAAGTTTTGTTGTTTTTTCATGGTTATTTGCAAAATCTTGTGAGTTTGTGTTTTCTGAAAACGGTTGTGACTTCGATGAACGCTTTGATAAATATAATGTTTTCAATACCCATCTAGCTTATATTAACCATCTAGACTTCAAAACGAACAGTGGTTTTGCAAAAATGAAAACTACCTAAAAGTGTCTAAAATCGACTGGAAATCACGAAATAAGCATTTTCAAGTTTTGTTGTTTTTTCATGGTTATTTGCCAAATGTTGTGAGTTTGTGTTTTCTGAAAACGGTTGTGACTTCGATGAACGCTTTGATAAATATAATGTTTTCAACACCCATCTAGCTTATATTAACCATCTAGACTTCAAAACGAACAGTGGTTTTGCAAAAATGAAAACTACCTAAAAGTGTCTAAAATCGACTGGAAATCGCGAAATAAGCATTTTCAAGTTTTGTTGTTTTTTCATGGTTATTTGCAAAATCTTGTGAGTTTGTGTTTTCTGAAAACGGTTGTGACTTCGATGAACGCTTCGATAAATATAATGTTTTCAATACCCATCTAGCTTATATTAACCATCTAGACTTCAAAACGAACAGTGGTTTTGCAAAAATGAAAACTACCTAAAAGTGTCTAAAATCGACTGGAAATCACTAAATAAGCATTTTCAAGTTTTGTTGTTTTTTCATGGTTATTTGCAAAATCTTGTGAGTTTGTGTTTTCTGAAAACGGTTGTGACTTCGATGAACGCTTTGATAAATATAATGTTTTCAACACCCATCTAGCTTATATTAACCATCTAGACTTCAAAACGAACAGTGGTTTTGCAAAAATGAAAACTACCTAAAAGTGTCTAAAATCGACTGGAAATCACGAAATAAGCATTTTCAAGTTTTGTTGTCTTTTCATGGCTATTTGCAAAATTTTGTGAGTTAGTGTATTCTGAAAACGGTTGTGACTTCGATGAACGCTTTGATAAATATAATGTTTTCAATACCCATCTAGCTTATATTAACCATCTAGACTTCAAAACGAACAGTGGTTTTGCAAAAATGAAAACTACCTAAAAGTGTCTAAAATCGACTGGAAATCACGAAATAAGCATTTTCAAGTTTTGTTGTTTTTTCATGGTTATTTGCCAAATGTTGTGAGTTTGTGTTTTCTGAAAACGGTTGTGACTTCGATGAACGCTTTGATAAATATAATGTTTTCAACACCCATCTAGCTTATATTAACCATCTAGACTTCAAAACGAACAGTGGTTTTGCAAAAATGAAAACTACCTAAAAGTGTCTAAAATCGACTGGAAATCACGAAATAAGCATTTTCAAATTTTGTTGTTTTTTCATGGCTATTTGCAAAATTTTGTGAGTTTGTGTATTCTGAAAACGGTTGTGACTTCGATGAACGCTTTGATAAATATAATGTTTTCAATACCCATCTAGCTTATATTAACCATCTAGACTTCAAAACGAAGAGTGGTTTTGCAAAAATGAAAACTACCTAAAAGTGTCTAAAATCGACTGGAAATCGCGAAATAAGCATTTTCAAGTTTTCTTGTTTTTTCATGGTTATTTGCAAAATCTTGTGAGTTTGTGTTTTCTGAAAACGGTTGTGACTTCGATGAACGCTTTGATAAATATAATGTTTTCAATACCCATCTAGCTTATATTAACCATCTAGACTTCAAAACGAACAGTGGTTTTGCAAAAATGAAAACTACCTAAAAGTGTCTAAAATCGACTGGAAATCACGAAATAAGCATTTTCAAATTTTGTTGTTTTTTCATGGCTATTTGCAAAATTTTGTGAGTTAGTGTATTCTGAAAACGGTTGTGACTTCGATGAACGCTTTGATAAATATAATGTTTTCAACACCCATCTAGCTTATATTAACCATCTAGACTTCAAAACGAACAGTGGTTTTGCAAAAATGAAAACTACCTAAAAGCGTCTAAAATCAACTGGAAATCACGAAATAAGCATTTTCAAGTTTTGTTGTCTTTTCATGGTTATTTGCCAAATGTTGTGAGTTTGTGTTTTCTGAAAACGGTTGTGACTTCGATGAACGCTTTGATAAATATAATGTTTTCAATACCCATCTAGCTTATATTAACCATCTAGACTTCAAAACGAACAGTGGTTTTGCAAAAATGAAAACTACCTAAAAGTGTCTAAAATCGACTGGAAATCACTAAATAAGCATTTTAAAATTTTGTTGTTTTTGCATGGCTATTTGCAAAATTTTGTGAGTTAGTGTATTCTGAAAACGGTTGTGACTTCGATGAACGCTTTGATAAATATAATGTTTTCAATACCCATCTAGCTTATATTAACCATCTAGACTTCAAAACGAACAGTGGTTTTGCAAAAATGAAAACTACATAAAAGTGTCTAAAATCGACTGGAAATCGCGAAATAAGCATTTTCAAGTTTTCTTGTTTTTTCATGGTTATTTGCAAAATCTTGTGAGTTTGTGTTTTCTGAAAACGGTTGTGACTTCGATGAACGCTTTGATAAATATAATGTTTTCAATACCCATCTAGCTTATATTAACCATCTAGACTTCAAAACGAACAGTGGTTTTGCAAAAATGAAAACTACCTAAAAGTGTCTAAAATCGACTGGAAATCAGGTAGTAAGCATTTTCAAGTTTTCTTGTTTTTTCATGGTTATTTGCCAAATGTTGTGAGTTAGTGTATTCTGAAAACGGTTGTGACTTCGATGAACGCTTTGATAAATATAATGTTTTCAACACCCATCTAGCTTATATTAACCATCTAGACTTCAAAACGAACAGTGGTTTTGCAAAAATGAAAACTACCTAAAAGTGTCTAAAATCGACTGGAAATCGCGAAATAAGCATTTTCAAGTTTTGTTGTTTTTTCATGGTTATTTGCAAAATCTTGTGAGTTTGTGTTTTCTGAAAACGGTTGTGACTTCGATGAACGCTTTGATAAATATAATGTTTTCAATACCCATCTAGCTTATATTAACCATCTAGACTTCAAAACGAACAGTGGTTTTGCAAAAATGAAAACTACCTAAAAGTGTCTAAAATCGACTGGAAATCACTAAATAAGCATTTTCAAGTTTTGTTGTTTTTTCATGGTTATTTGCAAAATCTTGTGAGTTTGTGTATTCTGAAAACGGTTGTGACTTCGATGAACGCTTTGATAAATATAATGTTTTCAATACCCATCTAGCTTATATTAACCATCTAGACTTCAAAACGAACAGTGGTTTTGCAAAAATGAAAACTACCTAAAAGTGTCTAAAATCGACTGGAAATCACGAAATAAGCATTTTCAAGTTTTGTTGTTTTTTCATGGTTATTTGCAAAATCTTGTGAGTTTGTGTTTTCTGAAAACGGTTGTGACTTCGATGAACGCTTTGATAAATATAATGTTTTCAACACCCATCTAGCTTATATTAACCATCTAGACTTCAAAACGAACAGTGGTTTTGCAAAAATGAAAACTACCTAAAAGTGTCTAAAATCGACTGGAAATCACGAAATAATCATTTTCAAGTCTTGTTGTTTTTACATGGTTATTTGCAAAATCTTGTGAGTTTGTGTTTTCTGAAAACGGTTGTGACTTCGATGAACGCTTTGATAAATATAATGTTTTCAATACCCATCTAGCTTATATTAACCATCTAGACTTCAAAACGAGCAGTGGTTTTGCAAAAATGAAAACTACCTAAAAGTGTCTAAAATCGACTGGAAATCACGAAATAAGCATTTTCAAGTTTTCTTGTTTTTACATGGTTATTTGCAAAATCTTGTGAGTTTGTGTTTTCTGAAAACGGTTGTGACTTCGATGAACGCTTTGATAAATATAATGTTTTCAATACCCATCTAGCTTATATTAACCATCTAGACTTCAAAACGAACAGTGGTTTTGCAAAAATGAAAACTACCTAAAAGTGTCTAAAATCGACTGGAAATCACTAAATAAGCATTTTCAAGTTTTGTTGTTTTTTCATGGTTATTTGCAAAATCTTGTGAGTTTGTGTATTCTGAAAACGGTTGTGACTTCGATGAACGCTTTGATAAATATAATGTTTTCAATACCCATCTAGCTTATATTAACCATCTAGACTTCAAAACGAACAGTGGTTTTGCAAAAATGAAAACTACCTAAAAGTGTCTAAAATCGACTGGAAATCACGAAATAAGCATTTTCAAGTTTTGTTGTTTTTTCATGGTTATTTGCAAAATCTTGTGAGTTTGTGTTTTCTGAAAACGGTTGTGACTTCGATGAACGCTTTGATAAATATAATGTTTTCAACACCCATCTAGCTTATATTAACCATCTAGACTTCAAAACGAACAGTGGTTTTGCAAAAATGAAAACTACCTAAAAGTGTCTAAAATCGACTGGAAATCACGAAATAATCATTTTCAAGTCTTGTTGTTTTTACATGGTTATTTGCAAAATCTTGTGAGTTTGTGTTTTCTGAAAACGGTTGTGACTTCGATGAACGCTTTGATAAATATAATGTTTTCAATACCCATCTAGCTTATATTAACCATCTAGACTTCAAAACGAGCAGTGGTTTTGCAAAAATGAAAACTACCTAAAAGTGTCTAAAATCGACTGGAAATCACGAAATAAGCATTTTCAAGTTTTCTTGTTTTTACATGGTTATTTGCAAAATCTTGTGAGTTTGTGTTTTCTGAAAACGGTTGTGACTTCGATGAACGCTTTGATAAATATAATGTTTTCAATACCCATCTAGCTTATATTAACCATCTAGACTTCAAAACGAACAGTGGTTTTGCAAAAATGAAAACTACCTAAAAGTGTCTAAAATCGACTGGAAATCACGAAATAAGCATTTTCAAATTTTGTTGTTTTTTCATGGCTATTTGCAAAATTTTGTGAGTTAGTGTATTCTGAAAACGGTTGTGACTTCGATGAACGCTTTGATAAATATAATGTTTTCAACACCCATCTAGCTTATATTAACCATCTAGACTTCAAAACGAACAGTGGTTTTGCAAAAATGAAAACTACCTAAAAGCGTCTAAAATCAACTGGAAATCACGAAATAAGCATTTTCAAGTTTTGTTGTCTTTTCATGGTTATTTGCCAAATGTTGTGAGTTTGTGTTTTCTGAAAACGGTTGTGACTTCGATGAACGCTTTGATAAATATAATGTTTTCAATACCCATCTAGCTTATATTAACCATCTAGACTTCAAAACGAACAGTGGTTTTGCAAAAATGAAAACTACCTAAAAGTGTCTAAAATCGACTGGAAATCACTAAATAAGCATTTTAAAATTTTGTTGTTTTTGCATGGCTATTTGCAAAATTTTGTGAGTTAGTGTATTCTGAAAACGGTTGTGACTTCGATGAACGCTTTGATAAATATAATGTTTTCAATACCCATCTAGCTTATATTAACCATCTAGACTTCAAAACGAACAGTGGTTTTGCAAAAATGAAAACTACCTAAAAGTGTCTAAAATCGACTGGAAATCGCGAAATAAGCATTTTCAAGTTTTCTTGTTTTTTCATGGTTATTTGCAAAATCTTGTGAGTTTGTGTTTTCTGAAAACGGTTGTGACTTCGATGAACGCTTTGATAAATATAATGTTTTCAATACCCATCTAGCTTATATTAACCATCTAGACTTCAAAACGAACAGTGGTTTTGCAAAAATGAAAACTACCTAAAAGTGTCTAAAATCGACTGGAAATCACGAAATAAGCATTTTCAAGTTTTGTTGTTTTTTCATGGTTATTTGCCAAATGTTGTGAGTTTGTGTTTTCTGAAAACGGTTGTGACTTCGATGAACGCTTTGATAAATATAATGTTTTCAACACCCATCTAGCTTATATTAACCATCTAGACTTCAAAACGAACAGTGGTTTTGCAAAAATGAAAACTACCTAAAAGTGTCTAAAATCGACTGGAAATCGCGAAATAAGCATTTTCAAGTTTTGTTGTTTTTTCATGGTTATTTGCAAAATCTTGTGAGTTTGTGTTTTCTGAAAACGGTTGTGACTTCGATGAACGCTTTGATAAATATAATGTTTTCAATACCCATCTAGCTTATATTAACCATCTAGACTTCAAAACGAACAGTGGTTTTGCAAAAATGAAAACTACCTAAAAGTGTCTAAAATCGACTGGAAATCACTAAATAAGCATTTTCAAGTTTTGTTGTTTTTTCATGGTTATTTGCAAAATCTTGTGAGTTTGTGTATTCTGAAAACGGTTGTGACTTCGATGAACGCTTTGATAAATATAATGTTTTCAATACCCATCTAGCTTATATTAACCATCTAGACTTCAAAACGAACAGTGGTTTTGCAAAAATGAAAACTACCTAAAAGTGTCTAAAATCGACTGGAAATCACGAAATAAGCATTTTCAAGTTTTGTTGTTTTTTCATGGTTATTTGCAAAATCTTGTGAGTTTGTGTATTCTGAAAACGGTTGTGACTTCGATGAACGCTTTGATAAATATAATGTTTTCAACACCCATCTAGCTTATATTAACCATCTAGACTTCAAAACGAACAGTGGTTTTGCAAAAATGAAAACTACCTAAAAGTGTCTAAAATCGACTGGAAATCACGAAATAATCATTTTCAAGTCTTGTTGTTTTTACATGGTTATTTGCAAAATCTTGTGAGTTTGTGTTTTCTGAAAACGGTTGTGACTTCGATGAACGCTTTGATAAATATAATGTTTTCAATACCCATCTAGCTTATATTAACCATCTAGACTTCAAAACGAACAGTGGTTTTGCAAAAATGAAAACTACCTAAAAGTGTCTAAAATCGACTGGAAATCACGAAATAAGCATTTTCAAGTTTTGTTGTTTTTTCATGGTTATTTGCAAAATTTTGTGAGTTTGTGTTTTCTGAAAACGGTTGTGACTTCGATGAACGCTTTGATAAATATAATGTTTTCAATACCCATCTAGCATATATTAACCATCTAGACTTCAAAACGAACAGTGGTTTTGCAAAAATGAAAACCACCTAAAAGTGTCTAAAATCGACTGGAAATCACTAAATAAGCATTTTCAAGTTTTGTTGTTTTTTCATGGTTATTTGCAAAATCTTGTGAGTTTGTGTATTCTGAAAACGGTTGTGACTTCGATGAACGCTTTGATAAATATAATGTTTTCAACACCCATCTAGCTTATATTAACCATCTAGACTTCAAAACGAACAGTGGTTTTACAAAAATGAAAACTACCTAAAAGTGTCTAAAATCGACTGGAAATCACGAAATAAGCATTTTCAAGTCTTGTTGTTTTTACATGGTTATTTGCAAAATCTTGTGAGTTTGTGTTTTCTGAAAACGGTTGTGACTTCGATGAACGCTTTGATAAATATAATGTTTTCAATACCCATCTAGCTTATATTAACCATCTAGACTTCAAAACGAACAGTGGTTTTGCAAAAATGAAAACTACCTAAAAGTGTCTAAAATCGACTGGAAATCACTAAATAAGCATTTTTAAATTTTGTTGTTTTGCATGGCTATTTGCAAAATTTTGTGAGTTAGTGTATTCTGAAAACGGTTGTGACTTCGATGAACGCTTTGATAAATATAATGTTTTCAATACCCATCTAGCTTATATTAACCATCTAGACTTCAAAACGAGCAGTGGTTTTGCAAAAATGAAAACTACCTAAAAGTGTCTAAAATCGAGTGGAAATCACGAAATAAGCATTTTCAAGTTTTCTTGTTTTTTCAACGTTATTTGCCAAATGTTGTGAGTTAGTGTATTCTGAAAACGGTTGTGACTTCGATGAACGCTTTGATAAATATAATGTTTTCAATACCCATCTAGCTTATATTAACCATCTAGACTTCAAAACGAACAGTGGTTTTGCAAAAATGAAAACTACCTAAAAGTGTCTAAAATCGACTGGAAATCAGGTAGTAAGCATTTTCAAGTTTTCTTGTTTTTTCATGGTTATTTGCCAAATGTTGTGAGTTAGTGTATTCTGAAAACGGTTGTGACTTCGATGAACGCTTTGATAAATATAATGTTTTCAACACCCATCTAGCTTATATTAACCATCTAGACTTCAAAACGAACAGTGGTTTTGCAAAAATGAAAATTACCTAAAAGTGTCTAAAATCGACTGGAAATCACTAAATAAGCATTTTCAAGTTTTGTTGTTATTTCATGGTTATTTGCAAAATTTTGTGAGTTTGTGTTTTCTGAAAACGGTTGTGACTTCGATGAACGCTTTGATAAATATAATGTTTTCAATACCCATCTAGCTTATATTAACCATCTAGACTTCAAAACGAACAGTGGTTTTGCAAAAATGAAAACTACCTAAAAGTGTCTAAAATCGACTGGAAATCACGAAATAAGCATTTTCAAGTTTTGTTGTTTTTTCATGGTTATTTGCAAAATTTTGTGAGTTTGTGTTTTCTGAAAACGGTTGTGACTTCGATGAACGCTTTGATAAATATAATGTTTTCAATACCCATCTAGCTTATATTAACCATCTAGACTTCAAAACGAACAGTGGTTTTGCAAAAATGAAAACCACCTAAAAGTGTCTAAAATCGACTGGAAATCACTAAATAAGCATTTTCAAGTTTTGTTGTTTTTTCATGGTTATTTGCAAAATCTTGTGAGTTTGTGTATTCTGAAAACGGTTGTGACTTCGATGAACGCTTTGATAAATATAATGTTTTCAACACCCATCTAGCTTATATTAACCATCTAGACTTCAAAACGAACAGTGGTTTTACAAAAATGAAAACTACCTAAAAGTGTCTAAAATCGACTGGAAATCACGAAATAAGCATTTTCAAGTCTTGTTGTTTTTACATGGTTATTTGCAAAATCTTGTGAGTTTGTGTTTTCTGAAAACGGTTGTGACTTCGATGAACGCTTTGATAAATATAATGTTTTCAATACCCATCTAGCTTATATTAACCATCTAGACTTCAAAACGAACAGTGGTTTTGCAAAAATGAAAACTACCTAAAAGTGTCTAAAATCGACTGGAAATCACTAAATAAGCATTTTTAAATTTTGTTGTTTTGCATGGCTATTTGCAAAATTTTGTGAGTTAGTGTATTCTGAAAACGGTTGTGACTTCGATGAACGCTTTGATAAATATAATGTTTTCAATACCCATCTAGCTTATATTAACCATCTAGACTTCAAAACGAGCAGTGGTTTTGCAAAAATGAAAACTACCTAAAAGTGTCTAAAATCGAGTGGAAATCACGAAATAAGCATTTTCAAGTTTTCTTGTTTTTTCATCGTTATTTGCCAAATGTTGTGAGTTAGTGTATTCTGAAAACGGTTGTGACTTCGATGAACGCTTTGATAAATATAATGTTTTCAATACCCATCTAGCTTATATTAACCATCTAGACTTCAAAACGAACAGTGGTTTTGCAAAAATGAAAACTACCTAAAAGTGTCTAAAATCGACTGGAAATCAGGTAGTAAGCATTTTCAAGTTTTCTTGTTTTTTCATGGTTATTTGCCAAATGTTGTGAGTTAGTGTATTCTGAAAACGGTTGTGACTTCGATGAACGCTTTGATAAATATAATGTTTTCAACACCCATCTAGCTTATATTAACCATCTAGACTTCAAAACGAACAGTGGTTTTGCAAAAATGAAAACTACCTAAAAGTGTCTAAAATCGACTGGAAATCACTAAATAAGCATTTTCAAGTTTTGTTGTTTTTTCATGGTTATTTGCAAAATCTTGTGAGTTTGTGTATTCTGAAAACGGTTGTGACTTCGATGAACGCTTTGATAAATATAATGTTTTCAATACCCATCTAGCTTATATTAACCATCTAGACTTCAAAACGAACAGTGGTTTTGCAAAAATGAAAACTACCTAAAAGTGTCTAAAATCGACTGGAAATCACTAAATAAGCATTTTCAAGTTTTGTTGTTTTTTCATGGTTATTTGCAAAATCTTGTGAGTTTGTGTTTTCTGAAAACGGTTGTGACTTCGATGAACGCTTTGATAAATATAATGTTTTCAACACCCATCTAGCTTATATTAACCATCTAGACTTCAAAACGAACAGTGGTTTTGCAAAAATGAAAACTACCTAAAAGTGTCTAAAATCGACTGGAAATCACGAAATAAGCATTTTCAAGTTTTCTTGTTTTTTCATGGTTATTTGCAAAATCTTGTGAGTTTGTGTTTTCTGAAAACGGTTGTGACTTCGATGAACGCTTTGATAAATATAATGTTTTCAACACCCATCTAGCTTATATTAACCATCTAGACTTCAAAACGAACAGTGGTTTTGCAAAAATGAAAACTACCTAAAAGTGTCTAAAATCGACTGGAAATCACGAAATAAGCATTTTCAAGTTTTGTTGTTTTTTCATGGTTATTTGCCAAATGTTGTGAGTTTGTGTTTTCTGAAAACGGTTGTGACTTCGATGAACGCTTTGATAAATATAATGTTTTCAACACCCATCTAGCTTATATTAACCATCTAGACTTCAAAACGAACAGTGGTTTTGCAAAAATGAAAACTACCTAAAAGTGTCTAAAATCGACTGGAAATCGCGAAATAAGCATTTTCAAGTTTTGTTGTTTTTTCATGGTTATTTGCAAAATCTTGTGAGTTTGTGTTTTCTGAAAACGGTTGTGACTTCGATGAACGCTTTGATAAATATAATGTTTTCAATACCCATCTAGCTTATATTAACCATCTAGACTTCAAAACGAACAGTGGTTTTGCAAAAATGAAAACTACCTAAAAGTGTCTAAAATCGACTGGAAATCACGAAATAAGCATTTTCAAGTTTTGTTGTTTTTTCATGGTTATTTGCAAAATTTTGTGAGTTTGTGTTTTCTGAAAACGGTTGTGACTTCGATGAACGCTTTGATAAATATAATGTTTTCAATACCCATCTAGCTTATATTAACCATCTAGACTTCAAAACGAACAGTGGTTTTGCAAAAATGAAAACCACCTAAAAGTGTCTAAAATCGACTGGAAATCACTAAATAAGCATTTTCAAGTTTTGTTGTTTTTTCATGGTTATTTGCAAAATCTTGTGAGTTTGTGTATTCTGAAAACGGTTGTGACTTCGATGAACGCTTTGATAAATATAATGTTTTCAACACCCATCTAGCTTATATTAACCATCTAGACTTCAAAACGAACAGTGGTTTTACAAAAATGAAAACTACTTAAAAGTGTCTAAAATCGACTGGAAATCACGAAATAAGCATTTTCAAGTCTTGTTGTTTTTACATGGTTATTTGCAAAATCTTGTGAGTTTGTGTTTTCTGAAAACGGTTGTGACTTCGATGAACGCTTTGATAAATATAATGTTTTCAATACCCATCTAGCTTATATTAACCATCTAGACTTCAAAACGAACAGTGGTTTTGCAAAAATGAAAACTACCTAAAAGTGTCTAAAATCGACTGGAAATCACTAAATAAGCATTTTTAAATTTTGTTGTTTTGCATGGCTATTTGCAAAATTTTGTGAGTTAGTGTATTCTGAAAACGGTTGTGACTTCGATGAACGCTTTGATAAATATAATGTTTTCAATACCCATCTAGCTTATATTAACCATCTAGACTTCAAAACGAGCAGTGGTTTTGCAAAAATGAAAACTACCTAAAAGTGTCTAAAATCGAGTGGAAATCACGAAATAAGCATTTTCAAGTTTTCTTGTTTTTTCATCGTTATTTGCCAAATGTTGTGAGTTAGTGTATTCTGAAAACGGTTGTGACTTCGATGAACGCTTTGATAAATATAATGTTTTCAATACCCATCTAGCTTATATTAACCATCTAGACTTCAAAACGAACAGTGGTTTTGCAAAAATGAAAACTACCTAAAAGTGTCTAAAATCGACTGGAAATCAGGTAGTAAGCATTTTCAAGTTTTCTTGTTTTTTCATGGTTATTTGCCAAATGTTGTGAGTTAGTGTATTCTGAAAACGGTTGTGACTTCGATGAACGCTTTGATAAATATAATGTTTTCAACACCCATCTAGCTTATATTAACCATCTAGACTTCAAAACGAACAGTGGTTTTGCAAAAATGAAAACTACCTAAAAGTGTCTAAAATCGACTGGAAATCACTAAATAAGCATTTTCAAGTTTTGTTGTTTTTTCATGGTTATTTGCAAAATCTTGTGAGTTTGTGTATTCTGAAAACGGTTGTGACTTCGATGAACGCTTTGATAAATATAATGTTTTCAATACCCATCTAGCTTATATTAACCATCTAGACTTCAAAACGAACAGTGGTTTTGCAAAAATGAAAACTACCTAAAAGTGTCTAAAATTGACTGGAAATCACTAAATAAGCATTTTCAAGTTTTGTTGTTTTTTCATGGTTATTTGCAAAATCTTGTGAGTTTGTGTTTTCTGAAAACGGTTGTGACTTCGATGAACGCTTTGATAAATATAATGTTTTCAACACCCATCTAGCTTATATTAACCATCTAGACTTCAAAACGAACAGTGGTTTTGCAAAAATGAAAACTACCTAAAAGTGTCTAAAATCGACTGGAAATCACGAAATAAGCATTTTCAAGTTTTCTTGTTTTTTCATGGTTATTTGCAAAATCTTGTGAGTTTGTGTTTTCTGAAAACGGTTGTGACTTCGATGAACGCTTTGATAAATATAATGTTTTCAACACCCATCTAGCTTATATTAACCATCTAGACTTCAAAACGAACAGTGGTTTTGCAAAAATGAAAACTACCTAAAAGTGTCTAAAATCGACTGGAAATCACGAAATAAGCATTTTCAAGTTTTGTTGTTTTTTCATGGTTATTTGCCAAATGTTGTGAGTTTGTGTTTTCTGAAAACGGTTGTGACTTCGATGAACGCTTTGATAAATATAATGTTTTCAACACCCATCTAGCTTATATTAACCATCTAGACTTCAAAACGAACAGTGGTTTTGCAAAAATGAAAACTACCTAAAAGTGTCTAAAATCGACTGGAAATCGCGAAATAAGCATTTTCAAGTTTTGTTGTTTTTTCATGGTTATTTGCAAAATCTTGTGAGTTTGTGTTTTCTGAAAACGGTTGTGACTTCGATGAACGCTTTGATAAATATAATGTTTTCAACACCCATCTAGCTTATATTAACCATCTAGACTTCAAAACGAACAGTGGTTTTGCAAAAATGAAAACTACCTAAAAGTGTCTAAAATCGACTGGAAATCACGAAATAAGCATTTTCAAATTTTGTTGTTTTTTCATGGCTATTTGCAAAATTTTGTGAGTTTGTGTATTCTGAAAACGGTTGTGACTTCGATGAACGCTTTGATAAATATAATGTTTTCAATACCCATCTAGCTTATATTAACCATCTAGACTTCAAAACGAACAGTGGTTTTGCAAAAATGAAAACTACCTAAAAGTGTCTAAAATCGACTGGAAATCGCGAAATAATCATTTTCAAGTTTTCTTGTTTTTTCATGGTTATTTGCAAAATCTTGTGAGTTTGTGTTTTCTGAAAACGGTTGTGACTTCGATGAACGCTTTGATAAATATAATGTTTTCAATACCCATCTAGCTTATATTAACCATCTAGACTTCAAAACGAACAGTGGTTTTGCAAAAATGAAAACTACCTAAAAGTGTCTAAAATCGACTGGAAATCACGAAATAAGCATTTTCAAATTTTGTTGTTTTTTCATGGCTATTTGCAAAATTTTGTGAGTAAGTGTATTCTGAAAACGGTTGTGACTTCGATGAACGCTTTGATAAATATAATGTTTTCAACACCCATCTAGCTTATATTAACCATCTAGACTTCAAAACGAACAGTGGTTTTGCAAAAATGAAAACTACCTAAAAGCGTCTAAAATCAATTGGAAATCACGAAATAAGCATTTTCAAGTTTTGTTGTCTTTTCATGGTTATTTGCCAAATGTTGTGAGTTTGTGTTTTCTGAAAACGGTTGTGACTTCGATGAACGCTTTGATAAATATAATGTTTTCAATACCCATCTAGCTTATATTAACCATCTAGACTTCAAAACGAACAGTGGTTTTGCAAAAATGAAAACTACCTAAAAGTGTCTAAAATCGACTGGAAATCACTAAATAAGCATTTTAAAATTTTGTTGTTTTTGCATGGCTATTTGCAAAATTTTGTGAGTTAGTGTATTCTGAAAACGGTTGTGACTTCGATGAACGCTTTGATAAATATAATGTTTTCAATACCCATCTAGCTTATATTAACCATCTAGACTTCAAAACGAACAGTGGTTTTGCAAAAATGAAAACTACCTAAAAGTGTCTAAAATCGACTGGAAATCGCGAAATAAGCATTTTCAAGTTTTCTTGTTTTTTCATGGTTATTTGCAAAATCTTGTGAGTTTGTGTTTTCTGAAAACGGTTGTGACTTCGATGAACGCTTTGATAAATATAATGTTTTCAATACCCATCTAGCTTATATTAACCATCTAGACTTCAAAACGAACAGTGGTTTTGCAAAAATGAAAACTACCTAAAAGTGTCTAAAATCGACTGGAAATCACGAAATAAGCATTTTCAAATTTTGTTGTTTTTTCATGGCTATTTGCAAAATTTTGTGAGTTAGTGTATTCTGAAAACGGTTGTGACTTCGATGAACGCTTTGATAAATATAATGTTTTCAATACCCATCTAGCTTATATTAACCATCTAGACTTCAAAACGAACAGTGGTTTTGCAAAAATGAAAACTACCTAAAAGTGTCTAAAATCGACTGGAAATGACGAAATAAGCATTATCAAGTTTTGTTGTTTTTTCATGGTTATTTGCCAAATGTTGTGAGTTTGTGTTTTCTGAAAACGGTTGTGACTTCGATGAACGCTTTGATAAATATAATGTTTTCAACACCCATCTAGCTTATATTAACCATCTAGACTTCAAAACGAACAGTGGTTTTGCAAAAATGAAAACTACCTAAAAGTGTCTAAAATCGACTGGAAATCACGAAATAAGCATTTTCAAATTTTGTTGTTTTTTCATGGCTATTTGCAAAATTTTGTGAGTTTGTGTATTCTGAAAACGGTTGTGACTTCGATGAACGCTTTGATAAATATAATGTTTTCAATACCCATCTAGCTTATATTAACCATCTAGACTTCAAAACGAACAGTGGTTTTGCAAAAATGAAAACTACCTAAAAGTGTCTAAAATCGACTGGAAATCGCGAAATAAGCATTTTCAAGTCTTCTTGTTTTTTCATGGTTATTTGCAAAATCTTGTGAGTTTGTGTTTTCTGAAAACGGTTGTGACTTCGATGAACGCTTTGATAAATATAATGTTTTCAATACCCATCTAGCTTATATTAACCATCTAGACTTCAAAACGAACAGTGGTTTTGCAAAAATGAAAACTACCTAAAAGTGTCTAAAATCGACTGGAAATCACTAAATAAGCATTTTAAAATTTTGTTGTTTTTGCATGGCTATTTGCAAAATTTTGTGAGTTAGTGTATTCTGAAAACGGTTGTGACTTCGATGAACGCTTTGATAAATATAATGTTTTCAATACCCATCTAGCTTATATTAACCATCTAGACTTCAAAACGAACAGTGGTTTTGCGAAAATGAAAACTACCTAAAAGCGTCTAAAATCAACTGGAAATCACGAAATAAGCATTTTCAAGTTTTGTTGTCTTTTCATGGTTATTTGCCAAATGTTGTGAGTTTGTGTTTTCTGAAAACGGTTGTGACTTCGATGAACGCTTTGATAAATATAATGTTTTCAATACCCATCTAGCTTATATTAACCATCTAGACTTCAAAACGAACAGTGGTTTTGCAAAAATGAAAACTACCTAAAAGTGTCTAAAATCGACTGGAAATCACTAAATAAGCATTTTAAAATTTTGTTGTTTTTGCATGGCTATTTGCAAAATTTTGTGAGTTAGTGTATTCTGAAAACGGTTGTGACTTCGATGAACGCTTTGATAAATATAATGTTTTCAATACCCATCTAGCTTATATTAACCATCTAGACTTCAAAACGAACAGTGGTTTTGCAAAAATGAAAACTACCTAAAAGTGTCTAAAATCGACTGGAAATCACGAAATAAGCATTTTCAAGTTTTCTTGTTTTTTCATGGTTATTTGCCAAATGTTGTGAGTTAGTGTATTCTGAAAACGGTTGTGACTTCGATGAACGCTTTGATAAATATAATGTTTTCAATACCCATCTAGCTTATATTAACCATCTAGACTTCAAAACGAACAGTGGTTTTGCAAAAATGAAAACTACCTAAAAGTGTCTAAAATCGACTGGAAATCAGGTAATAAGCATTTTCAAGTTTTCTTGTTTTTTCATGGTTATTTGCCAAATGTTGTGAGTTAGTGTATTCTGAAAACGGTTGTGACTTCGATGAACGCTTTGATAAATATAATGTTTTCAATACCCATCTAGCTTATATTAACCATCTAGACTTCAAAACGAACAGTGGTTTTGCAAAAATGAAAACTACCTAAAAGTGTCTAAAATCGACTGGAAATCACGAAATAAGTATTTTCAAGTTTTGTTGTTTTTTCATGGTTATTTGTAAAATCTTGTGAGTTTGTGTTTTCTGAAAACGGTTGTGACTTCGATGAACGCTTTGATAAATATAATGTTTTCAATACCCATCTAGCTTATATTAACCATCTAGACTTCAAAACGAACAGTGGTTTTGCAAAAATGAAAACTACCTAAAAGTGTCTAAAATCGACTGGAAATCACGAAATAAGCATTTTCAAGTTTTGTTGTTTTTTCATGGTTATTTGCCAAATGTTGTGAGTTAGTGTATTCTGAAAACGGTTGTGACTTCGATGAACGCTTTGATAAATATAATGTTTTTAATACCCATCTAGCTTATATTAACCATCTAGACTTCAAAACGAACAGTGGTTTTGCAAAAATGAAAACTACCTAAAAGTGTCTAAAATCGACTGGAAATCACGAAATAAGCATTTTCAAATTTTGTTGTTTTTTCATGGCTATTTGCAAAATGTTGTGAGTTTGTGTTTTCTGAAAACGGTTGTGACTTCGATGAACGCTTTGATAAATATAATGTTTTCAATACCCATCTAGCTTATATTAACCATCTAGACTTCAAAACGAACAGTGGTTTTGCAAAAATGAAAACTACCTAAAAGTGTCTAAAATCGACTGGAAATCACTAAATAAGCATTTTAAAATTTTGTTGTTTTTGCATGGCTATTTGCAAAATTTTGTGAGTTAGTGTATTCTGAAAACGGTTGTGACTTCGATGAACGCTTTGATAAATATAATGTTTTCAATACCCATCTAGCTTATATTAACCATCTAGACTTCAAAACGAACAGTGGTTTTGCAAAAATGAAAACTACCTAAAAGTGTCTAAAATCGACTGGAAATCGCGAAATAAGCATTTTCAAGTTTTCTTGTTTTTTCATGGTTATTTGCAAAATCTTGTGAGTTTGTGTTTTCTGAAAACGGTTGTGACTTCGATGAACGCTTTGAAAAATATAATGTTTTCAATACCCATCTAGCTTATATTAACCATCTAGACTTCAAAACGAACAGTGGTTTTGCAAAAATGAAAACTACCTAAAAGTGTCTAAAATCGACTGGAAATCACGAAATAAGCATTTTCAAATTTTGTTGTTTTTTCATGGCTATTTGCAAAATTTTGTGAGTTAGTGTATTCTGAAAACGGTTGTGACTTCGATGAACGCTTTGATAAATATAATGTTTTCAACACCCATCTAGCTTATATTAACCATCTAGACTTCAAAACGAACAGTGGTTTTGCAAAAATGAAAACTACCTAAAAGCGTCTAAAATCAACTGGAAATCACGAAATAAGCATTTTCAAGTTTTGTTGTCTTTTCATGGTTATTTGCCAAATGTTGTGAGTTTGTGTTTTCTGAAAACGGTTGTGACTTCGATGAACGCTTTGATAAATATAATGTTTTCAATACCCATCTAGCTTATATTAACCATCTAGACTTCAAAACGAACAGTGGTTTTGCAAAAATGAAAACTACCTAAAAGTGTCTAAAATCGACTGGAAATCACTAAATAAGCATTTTAAAATTTTGTTGTTTTTGCATGGCTATTTGCAAAATTTTGTGAGTTAGTGTATTCTGAAAACGGTTGTGACTTCGATGAACGCTTTGATAAATATAATGTTTTCAATACCCATCTAGCTTATATTAACCATCTAGACTTCAAAACGAACAGTGGTTTTGCAAAAATGAAAACTACCTAAAAGTGTCTAAAATCGACTGGAAATCACTAAATAAGCATTTTCAAGTTTTGTTGTTTTTTCATGGTTATTTGCAAAATCTTGTGAGTTTGTGTATTCTGAAAACGGTTGTGACTTCGATGAACGCTTTGATAAATATAATGTTTTCAACACCCATCTAGCTTATATTAACCATCTAGACTTCAAAACGAACAGTGGTTTTGCAAAAATGAAAACTACCTAAAAGTGTTTAAAATCGACTGGAAATCAGGAAATAAGCATTTTCAAGTTTTGTTGTTTTTTCATGGTTATTTGCAAAATCTTGTGAGTTTGTGTTTTCTGAAAACGGTTGTGACTTCGATGAACGCTTTGATAAATATAATGTTTTCAACACCCATCTAGCTTATATTAACCATCTAGACTTCAAAACGAACAGTGGTTTTGCAAAAATGAAAACTACCTAAAAGTGTCTAAAATCGACTGGAAATCACGAAATAAGCATTTTCAAGTTTTGTTGTCTTTTCATGGCTATTTGCAAAATTTTGTGAGTTAGTGTATTCTGAAAACGGTTGTGACTTCGATGAACGGTTTGATAAATATAATGTTTTCAATACCCATCTAGCTTATATTAACCATCTAGACTTCAAAACGAACAGTGGTTTTGCAAATATGAAAACTACCTAAAAGTGTCTAAAATCGACTGGAAATCACGAAATAAGCATTATCAAGTTTTGTTGTTTTTTCATGGTTATTTGCCAAATGTTGTGAGTTTGTGTTTTCTGAAAACGGTTGTGACTTCGATGAACGCTTTGATAAATATAATGTTTTCAACACCCATCTAGCTTATATTAACCATCTAGACTTCAAAACGAACAGTGGTTTTGCAAAAATGAAAACTACCTAAAAGTGTCTAAAATCGACTGGAAATCACGAAATAAGCATTTTCAAATTTTGTTGTTTTTTCATGGCTATTTGCAAAATTTTGTGAGTTTGTGTATTCTGAAAACGGTTGTGACTTCGATGAACGCTTTGATAAATATAATGTTTTCAATACCCATCTAGCTTATATTAACCATCTAGACTTCAAAACGAACAGTGGTTTTGCAAAAATGAAAACTACCTAAAAGTGTCTAAAATCGACTGGAAATCGCGAAATAAGCATTTTCAAGTTTTCTTGTTTTTTCATGGTTATTTGCAAAATCTTGTGAGTTTGTGTTTTCTGAAAACGGTTGTGACTTCGATGAACGCTTTGATAAATATAATGTTTTCAATACCCATCTAGCTTATATTAACCATCTAGACTTCAAAACGAACAGTGGTTTTGCAAAAATGAAAACTACCTAAAAGTGTCTAAAATCGACTGGAAATCACTAAATAAGCATTTTAAAATTTTGTTGTTTTTGCATGGCTATTTGCAAAATTTTGTGAGTTAGTGTATTCTGAAAACGGTTGTGACTTCGATGAACGCTTTGATAAATATAATGTTTTCAATACCCATCTAGCTTATATTAACCATCTAGACTTCAAAACGAACAGTGGTTTTGCAAAAATGAAAACTACCTAAAAGTGTCTAAAATCGACTGGAAATCGCGAAATAAGCATTTTCAAGTTTTCTTGTTTTTTCATGGTTATTTGCAAAATCTTGTGAGTTTGTGTTTTCTGAAAACGGTTGTGACTTCGATGAACGCTTTGATAAATATAATGTTTTCAATACCCATCTAGCTTATATTAACCATCTAGACTTCAAAACGAACAGTGGTTTTGCAAAAATGAAAACTACCTAAAAGTGTCTAAAATCGACTGGAAATCACGAAATAAGCATTTTCAAATTTTGTTGTTTTTTCATGGCTATTTGCAAAATTTTGTGAGTTAGTGTATTCTGAAAACGGTTGTGACTTCGATGAACGCTTTGATAAATATAATGTTTTCAACACCCATCTAGCTTATATTAACCATCTAGACTTCAAAACGAACAGTGGTTTTGCAAAAATAAAAACTACCTAAAAGCGTCTAAAATCAACTGGAAATCACGAAATAAGCATTTTCAAGTTTTGTTGTCTTTTCATGGTTATTTGCCAAATGTTGTGAGTTTGTGTTTTCTGAAAACGGTTGTGACTTCGATGAACGCTTTGATAAATATAATGTTTTCAATACCCATCTAGCTTATATTAACCATCTAGACTTCAAAACGAACAGTGGTTTTGCAAAAATGAAAACTACCTAAAAGTGTCTAAAATCGACTGGAAATCACTAAATAAGCATTTTCAAGTTTTGTTGTTTTTTCATGGTTATTTGCAAAATCTTGTGAGTTTGTGTATTCTGAAAACGGTTGTGACTTCGATGAACGCTTTGATAAATATAATGTTTTCAACACCCATCTAGCTTATATTAACCATCTAGACTTCAAAACGAACAGTGGTTTTGCAAAAATGAAAACTACCTAAAAGTGTTTAAAATCGACTGGAAATCAGGAAATAAGCATATTCAAGTTTTGTTGTTTTTTCATGGTTATTTGCAAAATCTTGTGAGTTTGTGTTTTCTGAAAACGGTTGTGACTTCGATGAACGCTTTGATAAATATAATGTTTTCAACACCCATCTAGCTTATATTAACCATCTAGACTTCAAAACGAACAGTGGTTTTGCAAAAATGAAAACTACCTAAAAGTGTCTAAAATCGACTGGAAATCACGAAATAAGCATTTTCAAGTTTTGTTGTCTTTTCATGGCTATTTGCAAAATTTTGTGAGTTAGTGTATTCTGAAAACGGTTGTGACTTCGATGAACGCTTTGATAAATATAATGTTTTCAATACCCATCTAGCTTATATTAACCATCTAGACTTCAAAACGAACAGTGGTTTTGCAAAAATGAAAACTACCTAAAAGTGTCTAAAATCGACTGGAAATCGCGAAATAAGCATTTTCAAGTTTTCTTGTTTTTTCATGGTTATTTGCAAAATCTTGTGAGTTTGTGTTTTCTGAAAACGGTTGTGACTTCGATGAACGCTTTGATAAATATAATGTTTTCAATACCCATCTAGCTTATATTAACCATCTAGACTTCAAAACGAACAGTGGTTTTGCAAAAATGAAAACTACCTAAAAGTGTCTAAAATCGACTGGAAATCACGAAATAAGCATTTTCAAATTTTGTTGTTTTTTCATGGCTATTTGCAAAATTTTGTGAGTTAGTGTATTCTGAAAACGGTTGTGACTTCGATGAACGCTTTGATAAATATAATGTTTTCAATACCCATCTAGCTTATATTAACCATCTAGACTTCAAAACGAACAGTGGTTTTGCAAAAATGAAAACTACCTAAAAGTGTCTAAAATCGACTGGAAATCGCGAAATAAGCATTTTCAAGTTTTCTTGTTTTTTCATGGTTATTTGCAAAATCTTGTGAGTTTGTGTTTTCTGAAAACGGTTGTGACTTCGATGAACGCTTTGATAAATATAATGTTTTCAATACCCATCTAGCTTATATTAACCATCTAGACTTCAAAACGAACAGTGGTTTTGCAAAAATGAAAACTACCTAAAAGTGTCTAAAATCGACTGGAAATCACGAAATAAGCATTTTCAAATTTTGTTGTTTTTTCATGGCTATTTGCAAAATTTTGTGAGTTAGTGTATTCTGAAAACGGTTGTGACTTCGATGAACGCTTTGATAAATATAATGTTTTCAACACCCATCTAGCTTATATTAACCATCTAGACTTCAAAACGAACAGTGGTTTTGCAAAAATAAAAACTACCTAAAAGCGTCTAAAATCAACTGGAAATCACGAAATAAGCATTTTCAAGTTTTGTTGTCTTTTCATGGTTATTTGCCAAATGTTGTGAGTTTGTGTTTTCTGAAAACGGTTGTGACTTCGATGAACGCTTTGATAAATATAATGTTTTCAATACCCATCTAGCTTATATTAACCATCTAGACTTCAAAACGAACAGTGGTTTTGCAAAAATGAAAACTACCTAAAAGTGTCTAAAATCGACTGGAAATCACTAAATAAGCATTTTCAAGTTTTGTTGTTTTTTCATGGTTATTTGCAAAATCTTGTGAGTTTGTGTATTCTGAAAACGGTTGTGACTTCGATGAACGCTTTGATAAATATAATGTTTTCAACACCCATCTAGCTTATATTAACCATCTAGACTTCAAAACGAACAGTGGTTTTGCAAAAATGAAAACTACCTAAAAGTGTTTAAAATCGACTGGAAATCAGGAAATAAGCATATTCAAGTTTTGTTGTTTTTTCATGGTTATTTGCAAAATCTTGTGAGTTTGTGTTTTCTGAAAACGGTTGTGACTTCGATGAACGCTTTGATAAATATAATGTTTTCAACACCCATCTAGCTTATATTAACCATCTAGACTTCAAAACGAACAGTGGTTTTGCAAAAATGAAAACTACCTAAAAGTGTCTAAAATCGACTGGAAATCACGAAATAAGCATTTTCAAGTTTTGTTGTCTTTTCATGGCTATTTGCAAAATTTTGTGAGTTAGTGTATTCTGAAAACGGTTGTGACTTCGATGAACGCTTTGATAAATATAATGTTTTCAATACCCATCTAGCTTATATTAACCATCTAGACTTCAAAACGAACAGTGGTTTTGCAAAAATGAAAACTACCTAAAAGTGTCTAAAATCGACTGGAAATCGCGAAATAAGCATTTTCAAGTTTTCTTGTTTTTTCATGGTTATTTGCAAAATCTTGTGAGTTTGTGTTTTCTGAAAACGGTTGTGACTTCGATGAACGCTTTGATAAATATAATGTTTTCAATACCCATCTAGCTTATATTAACCATCTAGACTTCAAAACGAACAGTGGTTTTGCAAAAATGAAAACTACCTAAAAGTGTCTAAAATCGACTGGAAATCACGAAATAAGCATTTTCAAATTTTGTTGTTTTTTCATGGCTATTTGCAAAATTTTGTGAGTTAGTGTATTCTGAAAACGGTTGTGACTTCGATGAACGCTTTGATAAATATAATGTTTTCAATACCCATCTAGCTTATATTAACCATCTAGACTTCAAAACGAACAGTGGTTTTGCAAAAATGAAAACTACCTAAAAGTGTCTAAAATCGACTGGAAATCGCGAAATAAGCATTTTCAAGTTTTCTTGTTTTTTCATGGTTATTTGCAAAATCTTGTGAGTTTGTGTTTTCTGAAAACGGTTGTGACTTCGATGAACGCTTTGATAAATATAATGTTTTCAATACCCATCTAGCTTATATTAACCATCTAGACTTCAAAACGAACAGTGGTTTTGCAAAAATGAAAACTACCTAAAAGTGTCTAAAATCGACTGGAAATCACGAAATAAGCATTTTCAAATTTTGTTGTTTTTTCATGGCTATTTGCAAAATTTTGTGAGTTAGTGTATTCTGAAAACGGTTGTGACTTCGATGAACGCATTGATAAATATAATGTTTTCAACACCCATCTAGCTTATATTAACCATCTAGACTTCAAAACGAACAGTGGTTTTGCAAAAATAAAAACTACCTAAAAGCGTCTAAAATCAACTGGAAATCACGAAATAAGCATTTTCAAGTTTTGTTGTCTTTTCATGGTTATTTGCCAAATGTTGTGAGTTTGTGTTTTCTGAAAACGGTTGTGACTTCGATGAACGCTTTGATAAATATAATGTTTTCAATACCCATCTAGCTTATATTAACCATCTAGACTTCAAAACGAACAGTGGTTTTGCAAAAATGAAAACTACCTAAAAGTGTCTAAAATCGACTGGAAATCACTAAATAAGCATTTTCAAGTTTTGTTGTTTTTTCATGGTTATTTGCAAAATCTTGTGAGTTTGTGTATTCTGAAAACGGTTGTGACTTCGATGAACGCTTTGATAAATATAATGTTTTCAACACCCATCTAGCTTATATTAACCATCTAGACTTCAAAACGAACAGTGGTTTTGCAAAAATGAAAACTACCTAAAAGTGTTTAAAATCGACTGGAAATCAGGAAATAAGCATTTTCAAGTTTTGTTGTTTTTTCATGGTTATTTGCAAAATCTTGTGAGTTTGTGTTTTCTGAAAACGGTTGTGACTTCGATGAACGCTTTGATAAATATAATGTTTTCAACACCCATCTAGCTTATATTAACCATCTAGACTTCAAAACGAACAGTGGTTTTGCAAAAATGAAAACTACCTAAAAGTGTCTAAAATCGACTGGAAATCGCGAAATAAGCATTTTCAAGTTTTCTTGTTTTTTCATGGTTATTTGCAAAATCTTGTGAGTTTGTGTTTTCTGAAAACGGTTGTGACTTCGATGAACGCTTTGATAAATATAATGTTTTCAATACCCATCTAGCTTATATTAACCATCTAGACTTCAAAACGAACAGTGGTTTTGCAAAAATGAAAACTACCTAAAAGTGTCTAAAATCGACTGGAAATCACGAAATAAGCATTTTCAAATTTTGTTGTTTTTTCATGGCTATTTGCAAAATTTTGTGAGTTAGTGTATTCTGAAAACGGTTGTGACATCGATGAACGCTTTGATAAATATAATGTTTTCAACACCCATCTAGCTTATATTAACCATCTAGACTTCAAAACGAACAGTGGTTTTGCAAAAATGAAAACTACCTAAAAGCGTCTAAAATCAACTGGAAATCACGAAATAAGCATTTTCAAGTTTTGTTGTCTTTTCATGGTTATTTGCCAAATGTTGTGAGTTTGTGTTTTCTGAAAACGGTTGTGACTTCGATGAACGCTTTGATAAATATAATGTTTTCAATACCCATCTAGCTTATATTAACCATCTAGACTTCAAAACGAACAGTGGTTTTGCAAAAATGAAAACTACCTAAAAGTGTCTAAAATCGACTGGAAATCACTAAATAAGCATTTTCAAGTTTTGTTGTTTTTTCATGGTTATTTGCAAAATCTTGTGAGTTTGTGTATTCTGAAAACGGTTGTGACTTCGATGAACGCTTTGATAAATATAATGTTTTCAACACCCATCTAGCTTATATTAACCATCTAGACTTCAAAACGAACAGTGGTTTTGCAAAAATGAAAACTACCTAAAAGTGTCTAAAATCGACTGGAAATCACTAAATAAGCATTTTCAAGTTTTGTTGTTTTTTCATGGTTATTTGCAAAATCTTGTGAGTTTGTGTATTCTGAAAACGGTTGTGACTTCGATGAACGCTTTGATAAATATAATGTTTTCAACACCCATCTAGCTTATATTAACCATCTAGACTTCAAAACGAACAGTGGTTTTGCAAAAATGAAAACTACCTAAAAGTGTTTAAAATCGACTGGAAATCAGGAAATAAGCATTTTCAAGTTTTGTTGTTTTTTCATGGTTATTTGCAAAATCTTGTGAGTTTGTGTTTTCTGAAAACGGTTGTGACTTCGATGAACGCTTTGATAAATATAATGTTTTCAACACCCATCTAGCTTATATTAACCATCTAGACTTCAAAACGAACAGTGGTTTTGCAAAAATGAAAACTACCTAAAAGTGTCTAAAATCGACTGGAAATCGCGAAATAAGCATTTTCAAGTTTTCTTGTTTTTTCATGGTTATTTGCAAAATCTTGTGAGTTTGTGTTTTCTGAAAACGGTTGTGACTTCGATGAACGCTTTGATAAATATAATGTTTTCAATACCCATCTAGCTTATATTAACCATCTAGACTTCAAAACGAACAGTGGTTTTGCAAAAATGAAAACTACCTAAAAGTGTCTAAAATCGACTGGAAATCACGAAATAAGCATTTTCAAATTTTGTTGTTTTTTCATGGCTATTTGCAAAATTTTGTGAGTTAGTGTATTCTGAAAACGGTTGTGACATCGATGAACGCTTTGATAAATATAATGTTTTCAACACCCATCTAGCTTATATTAACCATCTAGACTTCAAAACGAACAGTGGTTTTGCAAAAATGAAAACTACCTAAAAGCGTCTAAAATCAACTGGAAATCACGAAATAAGCATTTTCAAGTTTTGTTGTCTTTTCATGGTTATTTGCCAAATGTTGTGAGTTTGTGTTTTCTGAAAACGGTTGTGACTTCGATGAACGCTTTGATAAATATAATGTTTTCAATACCCATCTAGCTTATATTAACCATCTAGACTTCAAAACGAACAGTGGTTTTGCAAAAATGAAAACTACCTAAAAGTGTCTAAAATCGACTGGAAATCACTAAATAAGCATTTTCAAGTTTTGTTGTTTTTTCATGGTTATTTGCAAAATCTTGTGAGTTTGTGTATTCTGAAAACGGTTGTGACTTCGATGAACGCTTTGATAAATATAATGTTTTCAACACCCATCTAGCTTATATTAACCATCTAGACTTCAAAACGAACAGTGGTTTTGCAAAAATGAAAACTACCTAAAAGTGTTTAAAATCGACTGGAAATCAGGAAATAAGCATTTTCAAGTTTTGTTGTTTTTTCATGGTTATTTGCAAAATCTTGTGAGTTTGTGTTTTCTGAAAACGGTTGTGACTTCGATGAACGCTTTGATAAATATAATGTTTTCAATACCCATCTAGCTTATATTAACCATCTAGACTTCAAAACGAACAGTGGTTTTGCAAATATGAAAACTACCTAAAAGTGTCTAAAATCGACTGGAAATCACGAAATAAGCATTTTCAAGTTTTGTTGTTTTTTCATGGTTATTTGCCAAATGTTGTGAGTTTGTGTTTTCTGAAAACGGTTGTGACTTCGATGAACGCTTTGATAAATATAATGTTTTCAACACCCATCTAGCTTATATTAACCATCTAGACTTCAAAACGAACAGTGGTTTTGCAAAAATGAAAACTACCTAAAAGTGTCTAAAATCGACTGGAAATCACGAAATAAGCATTTTCAAGTTTTGTTGTCTTTTCATGGCTATTTGCAAAATTTTGTGAGTTAGTGTATTCTGAAAACGGTTGTGACTTCGATGAACGCTTTGATAAATATAATGTTTTCAATACACATCTAGCTTATATTAACCATCTAGACTTCAAAACGAACAGTGGTTTTGCAAAAATGAAAACTACCTAAAAGTGTCTAAAATCGACTGGAAATCACTAAATAAGCATTTTCAAATTTTGTTGTTTTTTCATGGCTATTTGCAAAATTTTGTGAGTTTGTGTATTCTGAAAACGGTTGTGACTTCGATGAACGCTTTGATAAATATAATGTTTTCAATACCCATCTAGCTTATATTAACCATCTAGACTTCAAAACGAACAGTGGTTTTGCAAAAATGAAAACTACCTAAAAGTGTCTAAAATCGACTGGAAATCGCGAAATAAGCAATTTCAAGTTTTCTTGTTTCTTCATGGTTATTTGCAAAATCTTGTGAGTTTGTGTTTTCTGAAAACGGTTGTGACTTCGATGAACGCTTTGATAAATATAATGTTTTCAATACCCATCTAGCTTATATTAACCATCTAGACTTCAAAACGAACAGTGGTTTTGCAAAAATGAAAACTACCTAAAAGTGTCTAAAATCGACTGGAAATCACGAAATAAGCATTTTCAAGTTTTGTTGTTTTTTCATGGTTATTTGCAAAATCTTGTGAGTTTGTGTTTTCTGAAAACGGTTGTGACTTCGATGAACGCTTTGATAAATATAATGTTTTCAACACCCATCTAGCTTATATTAACCATCTAGACTTCAAAACGAACAGTGGTTTTGCAAAAATGAAAACTACCTAAAATTGTCTAAAATCGACTGGAAATCACGAAATAAGCATTTTCAAGTTTTGTTGTCTTTTCATGGCTATTTGCAAAATTTTGTGAGTTAGTGTATTCTGAAAACGGTTGTGACTTCGATGAACGCTTTGATAAATATAATGTTTTCAATACCCATCTAGCTTATATTAACCATCTAGACTTCAAAACGAACAGTGGTTTTGCAAAAATGAAAACTACCTAAAAGTGTCTAAAATCGACTGGAAATCGCGAAATAAGCATTTTCAAGTTTTCTTGTTTTTTCATGGTTATTTGCAAAATCTTGTGAGTTTGTGTTTTCTGAAAACGGTTGTGACTTCGATGAACGCTTTGATAAATATAATGTTTTCAATACCCATCTAGCTTATATTAACCATCTAGACTTCAAAACGAACAGTGGTTTTGCAAAAATGAAAACTACCTAAAAGTGTCTAAAATCGACTGGAAATCACGAAATAAGCATTTTCAAATTTTGTTGTTTTTTCATGGCTATTTGCAAAATTTTGTGAGTTAGTGTATTCTGAAAACGGTTGTGACATCGATGAACGCTTTGATAAATATAATGTTTTCAACACCCATCTAGCTTATATTAACCATCTAGACTTCAAAACGAACAGTGGTTTTGCAAAAATGAAAACTACCTAAAAGCGTCTAAAATCAACTGGAAATCACGAAATAAGCATTTTCAAGTTTTGTTGTCTTTTCATGGTTATTTGCCAAATGTTGTGAGTTTGTGTTTTCTGAAAACGGTTGTGACTTCGATGAACGCTTTGATAAATATAATGTTTTCAATACCCATCTAGCTTATATTAACCATCTAGACTTCAAAACGAACAGTGGTTTTGCAAAAATGAAAACTACCTAAAAGTGTCTAAAATCGACTGGAAATCACGAAATAAGCATTTTCAAGTTTTGTTGTCTTTTCATGGCTATTTGCAAAATTTTGTGAGTTAGTGTATTCTGAAAACGGTTGTGACTTCGATGAACGCTTTGATAAATATAATGTTTTCAATACCCATCTAGCTTATATTAACCATCTAGACTTCAAAACGAACAGTGGTTTTGCAAAAATGAAAACTACCTAAAAGTGTCTAAAATCGACTGGAAATCACTAAATAAGCATTTTCAAATTTTGTTGTTTTTTCATGGCTATTTGCAAAATTTTGTGAGTTTGTGTATTCTGAAAACGGTTGTGACTTCGATGAACGCTTTGATAAATATAATGTTTTCAATACCCATCTAGCTTATATTAACCATCTAGACTTCAAAACGAACAGTGGTTTTGCAAAAATGAAAACTACCTAAAAGTGTCTAAAATCGACTGGAAATCGCGAAATAAGCAATTTCAAGTTTTCTTGTTTCTTCATGGTTATTTGCAAAATCTTGTGAGTTTGTGTTTTCTGAAAACGGTTGTGACTTCGATGAACGCTTTGATAAATATAATGTTTTCAATACCCATCTAGCTTATATTAACCATCTAGACTTCAAAACGAACAGTGGTTTTGCAAAAATGAAAACTACCTAAAAGTGTCTAAAATCGACTGGAAATCACGAAATAAGCATTTTCAAGTTTTGTTGTCTTTTCATGGCTATTTGCAAAATTTTGTGAGTTAGTGTATTCTGAAAACGGTTGTGACTTCGATGAACGCTTTGATAAATATAATGTTTTCAATACCCATCTAGCTTATATTAACCATCTAGACTTCAAAACGAACAGTGGTTTTGCAAAAATGAAAACTACCTAAAAGTGTCTAAAATCGACTGGAAATCACGAAATAAGCATTTTCAAGTTTTGTTGTTTTTTCATGGTTATTTGCAAAATCTTGTGAGTTTGTGTTTTCTGAAAACGGTTGTGACTTCGATGAACGCTTTGATAAATATAATGTTTTCAACACCCATCTAGCTTATATTAACCATCTAGACTTCAAAACGAACAGTGGTTTTGCAAAAATGAAAACTACCTAAAAGTGTCTAAAATCGACTGGAAATCACGAAATAAGCATTTTCAAGTTTTGTTGTCTTTTCATGGCTATTTGCAAAATTTTGTGAGTTAGTGTATTCTGAAAACGGTTGTGACTTCGATGAACGCTTTGATAAATATAATGTTTTCAATACCCATCTAGCTTATATTAACCATCTAGACTTCAAAACGAACAGTGGTTTTGCAAAAATGAAAACTACCTAAAAGTGTCTAAAATCGACTGGAAATCACGAAATAAGCATTATCAAGTTTTGTTGTTTTTTCATGGTTATTTGCCAAATGTTGTGAGTTTGTGTTTTCTGAAAACGGTTGTGACTTCGATGAACGCTTTGATAAATATAATGTTTTCAACACCCATCTAGCTTATATTAACCATCTAGACTTCAAAACGAACAGTGGTTTTGCAAAAATGAAAACTACCTAAAAGTGTCTAAAATCGACTGGAAATCACTAAATAAGCATTTTCAAATTTTGTTGTTTTTTCATGGCTATTTGCAAAATTTTGTGTGTTTGTGTATTCTGAAAACGGTTGTGACTTCGATGACCGCTTTGATAAATATAATGTTTTCAATACCCATCTAGCTTATATTAACCATCTAGACTTCAAAACGAACAGTGGTTTTGCAAAAATGAAAACTACCTAAAAGTGTCTAAAATCGACTGGAAATCGCGAAATAAGCAATTTCAAGTTTTCTTGTTTTTTCATGGTTATTTGCAAAATCTTGTGAGTTTGTGTTTTCTGAAAACGGTTGTGACTTCGATGAACGCTTTGATAAATATAATGTTTTCAATACCCATCTAGCTTATATTAACCATCTAGACTTCAAAACGAACAGTGGTTTTGCAAAAATGAAAACTACCTAAAAGTGTCTAAAATCGACTGGAAATCACGAAATAAGCATTTTCAAATTTTGTTGTTTTTTCATGGCTATTTGCAAAATTTTGTGAGTTAGTGTATTCTGAAAACGGTTGTGACTTCGATGAACGCTTTGATAAATATAATGTTTTCAACACCCATCTAGCTTATATTAACCATCTAGACTTCAAAACGAACAGTGGTTTTGCAAAAATGAAAACTACCTAAAAGCGTCTAAAATCAACTGGAAATCACGAAATAAGCATTTTCAAGTTTTGTTGTCTTTTCATGGTTATTTGCCAAATGTTGTGAGTTTGTGTTTTCTGAAAACGGTTGTGACTTCGATGAACGCTTTGATAAATATAATGTTTTCAATACCCATCTAGCTTATATTAACCATCTAGACTTCAAAACGAACAGTGGTTTTGCAAAAATGAAAACTACCTAAAAGTGTCTAAAATCGACTGGAAATCACTAAATAAGCATTTTAAAATTTTGTTGTTTTTGCATGGCTATTTGCAAAATTTTGTGAGTTAGTGTATTCTGAAAACGGTTGTGACTTCGATGAACGCTTTGATAAATATAATGTTTTCAATACCCATCTAGCTTATATTAACCATCTAGACTTCAAAACGAACAGTGGTTTTGCAAAAATGAAAACTACCTAAAAGTGTCTAAAATCGACTGGAAATCACGAAATAAGCATTTTCAAGTTTTCTTGTTTTTTCATGGTTATTTGCCAAATGTTGTGAGTTAGTGTATTCTGAAAACGGTTGTGACTTCGATGAACGCTTTGATAAATATAATGTTTTCAATACCCATCTAGCTTATATTAACCATCTAGACTTCAAAACGAACAGTGGTTTTGCAAAAATGAAAACTACCTAAAAGTGTCTAAAATCGACTGGAAATCACTAAATAAGCATTTTAAAATTTTGTTGTTTTTGCATGGCTATTTGCAAAATTTTGTGAGTTAGTGTATTCTAAAAACGGTTGTGACTTCGATGAACGCTTTGATAAATATAATGTTTTCAATACCCATCTAGCTTATATTAACCATCTAGACTTCAAAACGAACAGTGGTTTTGCAAAAATGAAAACTACCTAAAAGTGTCTAAAATCGACTGGAAATCACTAAATAAGCATTTTCAAGTTTTGTTGTTTTTTCATGGTTATTTGCAAAATCTTGTGAGTTTGTGTATTCTGAAAACGGTTGTGACTTCGATGAACGCTTTGATAAATATAATGTTTTCAACACCCATCTAGCTTATATTAACCATCTAGACTTCAAAACGAACAGTGGTTTTGCAAAAATGAAAACTACCTAAAAGTGTCTAAAATCGACTGGAAATCGCGAAATAAGCAATTTCAAGTTTTCTTGTTTTTTCATGGTTATTTGCAAAATCTTGTGAGTTTGTGTTTTCTGAAAACGGTTGTGACTTCGATGAACGCTTTGATAAATATAATGTTTTCAATACCCATCTAGCTTATATTAACCATCTAGACTTCAAAACGAACAGTGGTTTTGCAAAAATGAAAACTACCTAAAAGTGTCTAAAATCGACTGGAAATCACGAAATAAGCATTTTCAAATTTTGTTGTTTTTTCATGGCTATTTGCAAAATTTTGTGAGTTAGTGTATTCTGAAAACGGTTGTGACTTCGATGAACGCTTTGATAAATATAATGTTTTCAACACCCATCTAGCTTATATTAACCATCTAGACTTCAAAAGGAACAGTGGTTTTGCAAAAATGAAAACTACCTAAAAGCGTCTAAAATCAACTGGAAATCACTAAATAAGCATTTTCAAGTTTTGTTGTCTTTTCATGGTTATTTGCCAAATGTTGTGAGTTTGTGTTTTCTGAAAACGGTTGTGACTTCGATGAACGCTTTGATAAATATAATGTTTTCAATACCCATCTAGCTTATATTAACCATCTAGACTTCAAAACGAACAGTGGTTTTGCAAAAATGAAAACTACCTAAAAGTGTCTAAAATCGACTGGAAATCACTAAATAAGCATTTTAAAATTTTGTTGTTTTTGCATGGCTATTTGCAAAATTTTGTGAGTTAGTGTATTCTGAAAACGGTTGTGACTTCGATGAACGCTTTGATAAATATAATGTTTTCAATACCCATCTAGCTTATATTAACCATCTAGACTTCAAAACGAACAGTGGTTTTGCAAAAATGAAAACTACCTAAAAGTGTCTAAAATCGACTGGAAATCACGAAATAAGCATTATCAAGTTTTGTTGTTTTTTCATGGTTATTTGCCAAATGTTGTGAGTTTGTGTTTTCTGAAAACGGTTGTGACTTCGATGAACGCTTTGATAAATATAATGTTTTCAACACCCATCTAGCTTATATTAACCATCTAGACTTCAAAACGAACAGTGGTTTTGCAAAAATGAAAACTACCTAAAAGTGTCTAAAATCGACTGGAAATCACTAAATAAGCATTTTCAAATTTTGTTGTTTTTTCATGGCTATTTGCAAAATTTTGTGTGTTTGTGTATTCTGAAAACGGTTGTGACTTCGATGACCGCTTTGATAAATATAATGTTTTCAATACCCATCTAGCTTATATTAACCATCTAGACTTCAAAACGAACAGTGGTTTTGCAAAAATGAAAACTACCTAAAAGTGTCTAAAATCGACTGGAAATCGCGAAATAAGCAATTTCAAGTTTTCTTGTTTTTTCATGGTTATTTGCAAAATCTTGTGAGTTTGTGTTTTCTGAAAACGGTTGTGACTTCGATGAACGCTTTGATAAATATAATGTTTTCAATACCCATCTAGCTTATATTAACCATCTAGACTTCAAAACGAACAGTGGTTTTGCAAAAATGAAAACTACCTAAAAGTGTCTAAAATCGACTGGAAATCACGAAATAAGCATTTTCAAATTTTGTTGTTTTTTCATGGCTATTTGCAAAATTTTGTGAGTTAGTGTATTCTGAAAACGGTTGTGACTTCGATGAACGCTTTGATAAATATAATGTTTTCAACACCCATCTAGCTTATATTAACCATCTAGACTTCAAAACGAACAGTGGTTTTGCAAAAATGAAAACTACCTAAAAGCGTCTAAAATCAACTGGAAATCACGAAATAAGCATTTTCAAGTTTTGTTGTCTTTTCATGGTTATTTGCCAAATGTTGTGAGTTTGTGTTTTCTGAAAACGGTTGTGACTTCGATGAACGCTTTGATAAATATAATGTTTTCAATACCCATCTAGCTTATATTAACCATCTAGACTTCAAAACGAACAGTGGTTTTGCAAAAATGAAAACTACCTAAAAGTGTCTAAAATCGACTGGAAATCACGAAATAAGCATTATCAAGTTTTGTTGTTTTTTCATGGTTATTTGCCAAATGTTGTGAGTTTGTGTTTTCTGAAAACGGTTGTGACTTCGATGAACGCTTTGATAAATATAATGTTTTCAACACCCATCTAGCTTATATTAACCATCTAGACTTCAAAACGAACAGTGGTTTTGCAAAAATGAAAACTACCTAAAAGTGTCTAAAATCGACTGGAAATCACTAAATAAGCATTTTCAAATTTTGTTGTTTTTTCATGGCTATTTGCAAAATTTTGTGTGTTTGTGTATTCTGAAAACGGTTGTGACTTCGATGACCGCTTTGATAAATATAATGTTTTCAATACCCATCTAGCTTATATTAACCATCTAGACTTCAAAACGAACAGTGGTTTTGCAAAAATGAAAACTACCTAAAAGTGTCTAAAATCGACTGGAAATCGCGAAATAAGCAATTTCAAGTTTTCTTGTTTTTTCATGGTTATTTGCAAAATCTTGTGAGTTTGTGTTTTCTGAAAACGGTTGTGACTTCGATGAACGCTTTGATAAATATAATGTTTTCAATACCCATCTAGCTTATATTAACCATCTAGACTTCAAAACGAACAGTGGTTTTGCAAAAATGAAAACTACCTAAAAGTGTCTAAAATCGACTGGAAATCACGAAATAAGCATTTTCAAATTTTGTTGTTTTTTCATGGCTATTTGCAAAATTTTGTGAGTTAGTGTATTCTGAAAACGGTTGTGACTTCGATGAACGCTTTGATAAATATAATGTTTTCAACACCCATCTAGCTTATATTAACCATCTAGACTTCAAAACGAACAGTGGTTTTGCAAAAATGAAAACTACCTAAAAGCGTCTAAAATCAACTGGAAATCACGAAATAAGCATTTTCAAGTTTTGTTGTCTTTTCATGGTTATTTGCCAAATGTTGTGAGTTTGTGTTTTCTGAAAACGGTTGTGACTTCGATGAACGCTTTGATAAATATAATGTTTTCAATACCCATCTAGCTTATATTAACCATCTAGACTTCAAAACGAACAGTGGTTTTGCAAAAATGAAAACTACCTAAAAGTGTCTAAAATCGACTGGAAATCACTAAATAAGCATTTTAAAATTTTGTTGTTTTTGCATGGCTATTTGCAAAATTTTGTGAGTTAGTGTATTCTGAAAACGGTTGTGACTTCGATGAACGCTTTGATAAATATAATGTTTTCAATACCCATCTAGCTTATATTAACCATCTAGACTTCAAAACGAACAGTGGTTTTGCAAAAATGAAAACTACCTAAAAGTGTCTAAAATCGACTGGAAATCACGAAATAAGCATTTTCAAGTTTTCTTGTTTTTTCATGGTTATTTGCCAAATGTTGTGAGTTAGTGTATTCTGAAAACGGTTGTGACTTCGATGAACGCTTTGATAAATATAATGTTTTCAATACCCATCTAGCTTATATTAACCATCTAGACTTCAAAACGAACAGTGGTTTTGCAAAAATGAAAACTACCTAAAAGTGTCTAAAATCGACTGGAAATCACTAAATAAGCATTTTAAAATTTTGTTGTTTTTGCATGGCTATTTGCAAAATTTTGTGAGTTAGTGTATTCTAAAAACGGTTGTGACTTCGATGAACGCTTTGATAAATATAATGTTTTCAATACCCATCTAGCTTATATTAACCATCTAGACTTCAAAACGAACAGTGGTTTTGCAAAAATGAAAACTACCTAAAAGTGTCTAAAATCGACTGGAAATCACTAAATAAGCATTTTCAAGTTTTGTTGTTTTTTCATGGTTATTTGCAAAATCTTGTGAGTTTGTGTATTCTGAAAACGGTTGTGACTTCGATGAACGCTTTGATAAATATAATGTTTTCAACACCCATCTAGCTTATATTAACCATCTAGACTTCAAAACGAACAGTGGTTTTGCAAAAATGAAAACTACCTAAAAGTGTCTAAAATCGACTGGAAATCGCGAAATAAGCAATTTCAAGTTTTCTTGTTTTTTCATGGTTATTTGCAAAATCTTGTGAGTTTGTGTTTTCTGAAAACGGTTGTGACTTCGATGAACGCTTTGATAAATATAATGTTTTCAATACCCATCTAGCTTATATTAACCATCTAGACTTCAAAACGAACAGTGGTTTTGCAAAAATGAAAACTACCTAAAAGTGTCTAAAATCGACTGGAAATCACGAAATAAGCATTTTCAAATTTTGTTGTTTTTTCATGGCTATTTGCAAAATTTTGTGAGTTAGTGTATTCTGAAAACGGTTGTGACTTCGATGAACGCTTTGATAAATATAATGTTTTCAACACCCATCTAGCTTATATTAACCATCTAGACTTCAAAAGGAACAGTGGTTTTGCAAAAATGAAAACTACCTAAAAGCGTCTAAAATCAACTGGAAATCACGAAATAAGCATTTTCAAGTTTTGTTGTCTTTTCATGGTTATTTGCCAAATGTTGTGAGTTTGTGTTTTCTGAAAACGGTTGTGACTTCGATGAACGCTTTGATAAATATAATGTTTTCAATACCCATCTAGCTTATATTAACCATCTAGACTTCAAAACGAACAGTGGTTTTGCAAAAATGAAAACTACCTAAAAGTGTCTAAAATCGACTGGAAATCACTAAATAAGCATTTTAAAATTTTGTTGTTTTTGCATGGCTATTTGCAAAATTTTGTGAGTTAGTGTATTCTGAAAACGGTTGTGACTTCGATGAACGCTTTGATAAATATAATGTTTTCAATACCCATCTAGCTTATATTAACCATCTAGACTTCAAAACGAACAGTGGTTTTGCAAAAATGAAAACTACCTAAAAGTGTCTAAAATCGACTGGAAATCACTAAATAAGCATTTTCAAGTTTTGTTGTTTTTTCATGGTTATTTGCAAAATCTTGTGAGTTTGTGTATTCTGAAAACGGTTGTGACTTCGATGAACGCTTTGATAAATATAATGTTTTCAACACCCATCTAGCTTATATTAACCATCTAGACTTCAAAACGAACAGTGGTTTTGCAAAAATGAAAACTACCTAAAAGTGTTTAAAATCGACTGGAAATCAGGAAATAAGCATTTTCAAGTTTTGTTGTTTTTTCATGGTTATTTGCAAAATCTTGTGAGTTTGTGTTTTCTGAAAACGGTTGTGACTTCGATGAACGCTTTGATAAATATAATGTTTTCAACACCCATCTAGCTTATATTAACCATCTAGACTTCAAAACGAACAGTGGTTTTGCAAAAATGAAAACTACCTAAAAGTGTCTAAAATCGACTGGAAATCACGAAATAAGCATTTTCAAGTTTTGTTGTCTTTTCATGGCTATTTGCAAAATTTTGTGAGTTAGTGTATTCTGAAAACGGTTGTGACTTCGATGAACGCTTTGATAAATATAATGTTTTCAATACCCATCTAGCTTATATTAACCATCTAGACTTCAAAACGAACAGTGGTTTTGCAAAAATGAAAACTACCTAAAAGTGTCTAAAATCGACTGGAAATCGCGAAATAAGCAATTTCAAGTTTTCTTGTTTTTTCATGGTTATTTGCAAAATCTTGTGAGTTTGTGTTTTCTGAAAACGGTTGTGACTTCGATGAACGCTTTGATAAATATAATGTTTTCAATACCCATCTAGCTTATATTAACCATCTAGACTTCAAAACGAACAGTGGTTTTGCAAAAATGAAAACTACCTAAAAGTGTCTAAAATCGACTGGAAATCACGAAATAAGCATTTTCAAATTTTGTTGTTTTTTCATGGCTATTTGCAAAATTTTGTGAGTTAGTGTATTCTGAAAACGGTTGTGACTTCGATGAACGCTTTGATAAATATAATGTTTTCAACACCCATCTAGCTTATATTAACCATCTAGACTTCAAAACGAACAGTGGTTTTGCAAAAATGAAAACTACCTAAAAGCGTCTAAAATCAACTGGAAATCACGAAATAAGCATTTTCAAGTTTTGTTGTCTTTTCATGGCTATTTGCCAAATGTTGTGAGTTTGTGTTTTCTGAAAACGGTTGTGACTTCGATGAACGCTTTGATAAATATAATGTTTTCAATACCCATCTAGCTTATATTAACCATCTAGACTTCAAAACGAACAGTGGTTTTGCAAAAATGAAAACTACCTAAAAGTGTCTAAAATCGACTGGAAATCACGAAATAAGCATTTTCAAGTTTTCTTGTTTTTTCATGGTTATTTGCCAAATGTTGTGAGTTAGTGTATTCTGAAAACGGTTGTGACTTCGATGAACGCTTTGATAAATATAATGTTTTCAATACCCATCTAGCTTATATTAACCATCTAGACTTCAAAACGAACAGTGGTTTTGCAAAAATGAAAACTACCTAAAAGTGTCTAAAATCGACTGGAAATCAGGTAATAAGCATTTTCAAGTTTTCTTGTTTTTTCATGGTTATTTGCCAAATGTTGTGAGTTAGTGTATTCTGAAAACGGTTGTGACTTCGATGAACGCTTTGATAAATATAATGTTTTCAATACCCATCTAGCTTATATTAACCATCTAGACTTCAAAACGAACAGTGGTTTTGCAAAAATGAAAACTACCTAAAAGTGTCTAAAATCGACTGGAAATCACGAAATAAGCATTTTCAAATTTTGTTGTTTTTTCATGGCTATTTGCAAAATTTTGTGAGTTAGTGTATTCTGAAAACGGTTGTGACTTCGATGAACGCTTTGATAAATATAATGTTTTCAACACCCATCTAGCTTATATTAACCATCTAGACTTCAAAAGGAACAGTGGTTTTGCAAAAATGAAAACTACCTAAAAGCGTCTAAAATCAACTGGAAATCACGAAATAAGCATTTTCAAGTTTTGTTGTCTTTTCATGGTTATTTGCCAAATGTTGTGAGTTTGTGTTTTCTGAAAACGGTTGTGACTTCGATGAACGCTTTGATAAATATAATGTTTTCAATACCCATCTAGCTTATATTAACCATCTAGACTTCAAAACGAACAGTGGTTTTGCAAAAATGAAAACTACCTAAAAGTGTCTAAAATCGACTGGAAATCACTAAATAAGCATTTTAAAATTTTGTTGTTTTTGCATGGCTATTTGCAAAATTTTGTGAGTTAGTGTATTCTGAAAACGGTTGTGACTTCGATGAACGCTTTGATAAATATAATGTTTTCAATACCCATCTAGCTTATATTAACCATCTAGACTTCAAAACGAACAGTGGTTTTGCAAAAATGAAAACTACCTAAAAGTGTCTAAAATCGACTGGAAATCACTAAATAAGCATTTTCAAGTTTTGTTGTTTTTTCATGGTTATTTGCAAAATCTTGTGAGTTTGTGTATTCTGAAAACGGTTGTGACTTCGATGAACGCTTTGATAAATATAATGTTTTCAACACCCATCTAGCTTATATTAACCATCTAGACTTCAAAACGAACAGTGGTTTTGCAAAAATGAAAACTACCTAAAAGTGTTTAAAATCGACTGGAAATCAGGAAATAAGCATTTTCAAGTTTTGTTGTTTTTTCATGGTTATTTGCAAAATCTTGTGAGTTTGTGTCTTCTGAAAACGGTTGTGACTTCGATGAACGCTTTGATAAATATAATGTTTTCAACACCCATCTAGCTTATATTAACCATCTAGACTTCAAAACGAACAGTGGTTTTGCAAAAATGAAAACTACCTAAAAGTTTCTAAAATCGACTGGAAATCGCGAAATAAGCAATTTCAAGTTTTCTTGTTTTTTCATGGTTATTTGCAAAATCTTGTGAGTTTGTGTTTTCTGAAAACGGTTGTGACTTCGATGAACGCTTTGATAAATATAATGTTTTCAATACCCATCTAGCTTATATTAACCATCTAGACTTCAAAACGAACAGTGGTTTTGCAAAAATGAAAACTACCTAAAAGTGTCTAAAATCGACTGGAAATCACGAAATAAGCATTTTCAAATTTTGTTGTTTTTTCATGGCTATTTGCAAAATTTTGTCAGTTAGTGTATTCTGAAAACGGTTGTGACTTCGATGAACGCTTTGATAAATATAATGTTTTCAACACCCATCTAGCTTATATTAACCATCTAGACTTCAAAACGAACAGTGGTTTTGCAAAAATGAAAACTACCTAAAAGCGTCTAAAATCAACTGGAAATCACGAAATAAGCATTTTCAAGTTTTGTTGTCTTTTCATGGTTATTTGCCAAATGTTGTGAGTTTGTGTTTTCTGAAAACGGTTGTGACTTCGATGAACGCTTTGATAAATATAATGTTTTCAATACCCATCTAGCTTATATTAACCATCTAGACTTCAAAACGAACAGTGGTTTTGCAAAAATGAAAACTACCTAAAAGTGTCTAAAATCGACTGGAAATCACGAAATAAGCATTTTCAAGTTTTCTTGTTTTTTCATGGTTATTTGCCAAATGTTGTGAGTTAGTGTATTCTGAAAACGGTTGTGACTTCGATGAACGCTTTGATAAATATAATGTTTTCAATACCCATCTAGCTTATATTAACCATCTAGACTTCAAAACGAACAGTGGTTTTGCAAAAATGAAAACTACCTAAAAGTGTCTAAAATCGACTGGAAATCAGGTAATAAGCATTTTCAAGTTTTCTTGTTTTTTCATGGTTATTTGCCAAATGTTGTGAGTTAGTGTATTCTGAAAACGGTTGTGACTTCGATGAACGCTTTGATAAATATAATGTTTTCAATACCCATCTAGCTTATATTAACCATCTAGACTTCAAAACGAACAGTGGTTTTGCAAAAATGAAAACTACATAAAAGTGTCTAAAATCGACTGGAAATCACGAAATAAGCATTTTCAAGTTTTGTTGTTTTTTCATGGTTATTTGTAAAATCTTGTGAGTTTGTGTTTTCTGAAAACGGTTGTGACTTCGATGAACGGTTTGATAAATATAATGTTTTCAATACCCATCTAGCTTATATTAACCATCTAGACTTCAAAACGAACAGTGGTTTTGCAAAAATGAAAACTACCTAAAAGTGTCTAAAATCGACTGGAAATCACGAAATAAGCATTTTCAAGTTTTGTTGTTTTTTCATGGTTATTTGCCAAATGTTGTGAGTTAGTGCTTTCTGAAAACGGTTGTGACTTCGATGAACGCTTTGATAAATATAATGTTTTCAATACCCATCTAGCTTATATTAACCATCTAGACTTCAAAACGAACAGTGGTTTTGCAAAAATGAAAACTACCTAAAAGTGTCTAAAATCGACTGGAAATCACTAAATAAGCATTTTCAAATTTTGTTGTTTTTTCATGGCTATTTGCAAAATTTTGTGAGTTAGTGTATTCTGAAAACGGTTGTGACTTCGATGAACGCTTTGATAAATATAATGTTTTCAATACCCATCTAGCTTATATTAACCATCTAGACTTCAAAACGAACAGTGGTTTTGCAAAAATGAAAACTACCTAAAAGTGTCTAAAATCGACTGGAAATCACTAAATAAGCATTTTCAAATTTTGTTGTTTTTTCATGGCTATTTGCAAAATTTTGTGAGTTAGTGTATTCTGAAAACGGTTGTGACTTCGATGAACGCTTTGATAAATATAATGTTTTCAATACCCATCTAGCTTATATTAACCATCTAGACTTCAAAACGAACAGTGGTTTTGCAAAAATGAAAACTACCTAAAAGTGTCTAAAATCGACTGGAAACCGCGAAATAAGCATTTTCAAGTTTTCTTGTTTTTTCATGGTTATTTGCAAAATCTTGTGAGTTTGTGTTTTCTGAAAACGGTTGTGACTTCGATGAACGCTTTGATAAATATAATGTTTTCAATACCCATCTAGCTTATATTAACCATCTAGACTTCAAAACGAACAGTGGTTTTGCAAAAATGAAAACTACCTAAAAGCGTCTAAAATCGACTGGAAATCACGAAATAATCATTTTCAAGTTTTGTTGTCTTTTCATGGTTATTTGCCAAATGTTGTGAGTTTGTGTTTTCTGAAAACGGTTGTGACTTCGATGAACGCTTTGATAAATATAATGTTTTCAATACCCATCTAGCTTATATTAACCATCTAGACTTCAAAACGAACAGTGGTTTTGCAAAAATGAAAACTACCTAAAAGTGTCTAAAATCGACTGGAAATCACTAAATAAGCATTTTCAAGTTTTGTTGTTTTTTCATGGTTATTTGCAAAATCTTGTGAGTTTGTGTATTCTGAAAACGGTTGTGAATTCGATGAACGCTTTGATAAATATAATGTTTTCAACACCCATCTAGCTTATATTAACCATCTAGACTTCAAAACGAACAGTGGTTTTGCAAAAATGAAAACTACCTAAAAGTGTTTAAAATCGACTGGAAATCACGAAATAAGCATTTTCAAGTTTTGTTGTTTTTTCATGGTTATTTGCAAAATCTTGTGAGTTTGTGTTTTCTGAAAACGGTTGTGACTTCGATGAACGCTTTGATAAATATAATGTTTTCAACACCCATCTAGCTTATATTAACCATCTAGACTTCAAAACGAACAGTGGTTTTGCAAAAATGAAAACTACCTAAAAGTGTCTAAAATCGACTGGAAATCACGAAATAAGCATTTTCAAGTTTTGTTGTCTTTTCATGGCTATTTGCAAAATTTTGTGAGTTAGTGTATTCTGAAAACGGTTGTGACTTCGATGAACGCTTTGATAAATATAATGTTTTCAATACCCATCTAGCTTATATTAACCATCTAGACTTCAAAACGAACAGTGGTTTTGCAAAAATGAAAACTACCTAAAAGTGTCTAAAATCGACTGGAAATCACGAAATAAGCATTTTCAAGTTTTGTTGTTTTTTCATGGTTATTTGCCAAATGTTGTGAGTTTGTGTTTTCTGAAAACGGTTGTGACTTCGATGAACGCTTTGATAAATATAATGTTTTCAACACCCATCTAGCTTATATTAACCATCTTGACTTCAAAACGAACAGTGGTTTTGCAAAAATGAAAACTACCTAAAAGTGTCTAAAATCGACTGGAAATCGCGAAATAAGCATTTTCAAGTTTTCTTGTTTTTTCATGGTTATTTGCAAAATCTTGTGAGTTTGTGTTTTCTGAAAACGGTTGTGACTTCGATGAACGCTTTGATAAATATAATGTTTTCAATACCCATCTAGCTTATATTAACCATCTAGACTTCAAAACGAACAGTGGTTTTGCAAAAATGAAAACTACCTAAAAGTGTCTAAAATCGACTGGAAATCACGAAATAAGCATTTTCAAATTTTGTTGTTTTTTCATGGCTATTTGCAAAATTTTGTGAGTTAGTGTATTCTGAAAACGGTTGTGACTTCGATGAACGCTTTGATAAATATAATGTTTTCAACACCCATCTAGCTTATATTAACCATCTAGACTTCAAAACGAACAGTGGTTTTGCAAAAATGAAAACTACCTAAAAGCGTCTAAAATCGACTGGAAATCACTAAATAAGCATTTTCAAGTTTTGTTGTTTTTTCATGGTTATTTGCAAAATCTTGTGAGTTTGTGTATTCTGAAAACGGTTGTGACTTCGATGAACGCTTTGATAAATATAATGTTTTCAACACCCATCTAGCTTATATTAACCATCTAGACTTCAAAACGAACAGTGGTTTTGCAAAAATGAAAACTACCTAAAAGTGTTTAAAATCGACTGGAAATCACGAAATAAGCATTTTCAAGTTTTGTTGTTTTTTCATGGTTATTTGCAAAATCTTGTGAGTTTGTGTTTTCTGAAAACGGTTGTGACTTCGATGAACGCTTTGATAAATATAATGTTTTCAACACCCATCTAGCTTATATTAACCATCTAGACTTCAAAACGAACAATGGTTTTGCAAAAATGAAAACTACCTAAAAGTGTCTAAAATCGACTGGAAATCACGAAATAAGCATTTTCAAGTTTTGTTGTTTTTTCATGGTTATTTGCAAGATCTTGTGAGTTTGTGTTTTCTGAAAACGGTTGTGACTTCGATGAACGCTTTGATAAATATAATGTTTTCAACACCCATCTAGCTTATATTAACCATCTAGACTTCAAAACGAACAGTGGTTTTGCAAAAATGAAAACTACCTAAAAGTGTCTAAAATCGACTGGAAATCACGAAATAAGCATTTTCAAATTTTGTTGTTTTTTCATGGCTATTTGCAAAATTTTGTGAGTTTGTGTATTCTGAAAACGGTTGTGACTTCGATGAACGCTTTGATAAATATAATGTTTTCAATACCCATCTAGCTTATATTAACCATCTAGACTTCAAAACGAACAGTGGTTTTGCAAAAATGAAAACTACCTAAAAGTGACTAAAATCGACTGGAAATCGCGAAATAAGCATTTTCAAGTTTTGTTGTCTTTTCATGGCTATTTGCAAAATTTTGTGAGTTAGTGTATTCTGAAAACGGTTGTGACTTCGATGAACGCTTTGATAAATATAATGTTTTCAATACCCATCTAGCTTATATTAACCATCTAGACTTCAAAACGAACAGTGGTTTTGCAAAAATGAAAACTACCTAAAAGTGTCTAAAATCGACTGGAAATCACGAAATAAGCATTTTCAAGTTTTGTTGTTTTTTCATGGTTATTTGCCAAATGTTGTGAGTTTGTGTTTTCTGAAAACAGTTGTGACTTCGATGAACGCTTTGATAAATATAATGTTTTCAACACCCATCTAGCTTATATTAACCATCTAGACTTCAAAACGAACAGTGGTTTTGCAAAAATGAAAACTACCTAAAAGTGTCTAAAATCGACTGGAAATCACGAAATAAGCATTTTCAAATTTTGTTGTTTTTTCATGGCTATTTGCAAAATTTTGTGAGTTTGTGTATTCTGAAAACGGTTGTGACTTCGATGAACGCTTTGATAAATATAATGTTTTCAATACCCATCTAGCTTATATTAACCATCTAGACTTCAAAACGAACAGTGGTTTTGCAAAAATGAAAACTACCTAAAAGCGTCTAAAATCAACTGGAAATCACGAAATAAGCATTTTCAAGTTTTGTTGTCTTTTCATGGTTATTTGCCAAATGTTGTGAGTTTGTGTTTTCTGAAAACGGTTGTGACTTCGATGAACGCTTTGATAAATATAATGTTTTCAATACCCATCTAGCTTATATTAAACATCTAGACTTCAAAACGAACAGTGGTTTTGCAAAAATGAAAACTACCTAAAAGTGTATAAAATCGACTGGAAATCACTAAATAAGCATTTTAAAATTTTGTTGTTTTTGCATGGCTATTTGCAAAATTTTGTGAGTTAGTGTATTCTGAAAACGGTTGTGACTTCGATGAACGCTTTGATAAATATAATGTTTTCAATACCCATCTAGCTTATATTAACCATCTAGACTACAAAACGAACAGTGGTTTTGCAAAAATGAAAACTACCTAAAAGTGTCTAAAATCGACTGGAAATCACTAAATAAGCATTTTCAAGTTCTGTTGTTTTTTCATGGTTATTTGCAAAATCTTATGAGTTTGTGTATTCTGAAAACGGTTGTGACTTCGATGAACGCTTTGATAAATATAATGTTTTCAACACCCATCTAGCTTATATTAACCATCTAGACTTCAAAACGAACAGTGGTTTTGCAAAAATGAAAACTACCTAAAAGTGTCTAAAATCGACTGGAAATCACGAAATATGCATTTTCAAGTTTTGTTGTTTTTTCATGGTTATTTGCAAAATTTTGTGAGTTAGTGTATTCTGAAAACGGTTGTGACTTCGATGAACGCTTTGATAAATATAATGTTTTCAACACCCATCTAGCTTATATTAACCATCTAGACTTCAAAACGAACAGTGGTTTTGCAAAAATGAAAACTACCTAAAAGTGTCTAAAATCGACTGGAAATCACGAAATAAGCATTTTCAAGTTTTGTTGTTTTTTCATGGTTATTTGCAAAATCTTGTGAGTTTGTGTATTCTGAAAACGGTTGTGACTGCGATGAACGCTTTGATAAATATAATGTTTTCAACACCCATCTCGCTTATATTAACCATCTAGACTTCAAAACGAACAGTGGTTTTGCAAAAATGAAAACTACCTAATAGTGTCTAAAATCGACTGGAAATCACGAAATAAGCATTTTCAAGTTTTGTTGTTTTTTCGTGGTTATTTGCAAAATTTTGTGAGTTTGTGTTTTCTGAAAACGGTTGTGACTTCGGTGAACGTTTTGATAAATATAATGTTTTCAACACCCATCTAGCTTATATTAACCATCTAGACTTCAAAACGAACAGTGGTTTTGCAAAAATGAAAACTACCTAAAAGTGTCTAAAATCGACTGGAAATCACGAAATATGCATTTTCAAGTTTTGTTGTTTTTTCATGGTTATTTGCAAAATTTTGTGAGTTAGTGTATTCTGAAAATGGTTGTGACTTCGATGAACGCTTTGATAAATATAATGTTTTCAACACCCATCTAGCTTATATTAACCATCTAGACTTCAAAACGAACAGTGGTTTTGCAAAAATGAAAACGACCTAAAAGTGTCTAAAATCGACTGGAAATCACGAAATAAGCATTTTCAAGTTTTGTTGTTTTTTCATGGTTATTTGCAAAATCTTGTGAGTTTGTGTATTCTGAAAACGGTTGTGACTTCGATGAACGCTTTGATAAATATAATGTTTTCAATACCCATCTAGCTTATATTAACCATCTAGACTTCAAAACGAACAGTGGTTTTGCAAAAATGAAAACTACCTATAAGTGTCTAACATCGACTGGAAATCACGAAATAAGCATTTTCAAGTTTTGTTGTTTTTTCATGGTTATTTGCAAAATCTTGTGAGTTTGTGTTTTCTGAAAACGGTTGTGACTTCGATGAACGCTTTGATAAATATAATGTTTTCAACACCCATCTAGCTTATATTAACCATCTAGACTTCAAAACGAACAGTGGTTTTGCAAAAATGAAAACTACCTAAAAGTGTCTAAAATCGACTGGAAATCACGAAATAAGCATTTTCAAGTTTTGTTGTTTTTTCATGGTTATTTGCAAGATCTTGTGAGTTTGTGTTTTCTGAAAACGGTTGTGACTTCGATGAACGCTTTGATAAATATAATGTTTTCAATACCCATCTTGCTTATATTAACCATCTAGACTTCAAAACGAACAGTGGTTTTGCAAAAATGAAAACTACCTAAAAGTGTCTAAAATCGACTGGAAATCACTAAATAAGCATTTTGAAGTTTTGTTGTTTTTTCATGGTTATTTGCCAAATGTTGTGAGTTAGTGTATTCTGAAAACGGTTGTGACTTCGATGAACGCTTTGATAAATATAATGTTTTCAATACCCATCTAGCTTATATTAACCATCTAGACTTCAAAACGAACAGTGGTTTTGCAAAAATGAAAACTACCTAAAAGTGTCTAAAATCGACTGGAAATCACTAAATAAGCATTTTCAAGTTTTGTTGCTTTTTCATGGTTATTTGCAAAATCTTGTGAGTTTGTGTTTTCTGAAAACGGTTGTGACTTCGATGAACGCTTTGATAAATATAATGTTTTCAATACCCATCTAGCTTATATTAACCATCTAGACTTCAAAACGAACAGTGGTTTTGCAAAAATGAAAACTACCTAAAAGTGTCTAAAATCAACTGGAAATCACTAAATAAGCATTTTCAAGTTTTGTTGTTTTTTCATGGTTATTTGCAAAATCTTGTGAGTTTGTGTTTTCTGAAAACGGTTGTGACTTCGATGAACGCTTTGATAAATATAATGTTTTCAACACCCATCTAGCTTATATTAACCATCTAGACTTCAAAACGAACAGTGGTTTTGCAAAAATGAAAACTACATAAAAGTGTCTAAAATCGACTGGAAATCAAGAAATCAGCATTTTCAAGTTTTGTTGTTTTTTCATGGTTATTTGCAAAATCTTGTGAGTTTGTGTTTTCTGAAAACGGTTGTGACTTCGATGAACGCTTTGATAAATATAATGTTTTCAACACCCATCTAGCTTATATTAACCATCTAGACTTCAAAACGAACAGTGATTTTGCAAAAATGAAAACTACCTAAAAGTGTCTAAAATCGACTGGAAATCACGAAATAAGCATTTTCAAGTTTTGTTGTTTTTTCATGGTTATTTGCCAAATGTTGTGAGTTAGTGTATTCTGAAAACGGTTGTGACTTCGATGAACGCATTGATAAATATAATGTTTTCAATACCCATCTAGCTTATATTAACCATCTAGACTTCAAAACGAACAGTGGTTTTGCAAAAATGAAAACTACCTAAAAGTGTCTAAAATCGACTGGAAATCACTAAATAAGCATTTTCAAGTTTTGTTGTTTTTTCATGGTTATTTGCAAGATCCTGTGAGTTTGTGTTTTCTGAAAACGGTTGTGACTTCGATGAACGCTTTGATAAATATAATGTTTTCAATACCCATCTTGCTTATATTAACCATCTAGACTTCAAAACGAACAGTGGTTATGCAAAAATGAAAACTACCTAAAAGTGTCTAAAATCGACTGGAAATCACTAAATAAGCATTTTCAAGTTTTGTTGTTTTTTCATGGTTATTTGCAAAATCTTGTGAGTTTGTGTTTTCTGAAAACGGTTGTGACTTCGATGAACGCTTTGATAAATATAATGTTTTCAACACCCATCTAGCTTATATTAACCATCTAGACTTCAAAACGAACAGTGGTTTTGCAAAAATGAAAACTACCTAAAAGTGTCTAAAATCGACTGGAAATCACGAAATAAGCATTTTCAAGTTTTGTTGTTTTTTCATGGTTATTTGCCAAATGTTGTGAGTTAGTGTATTCTGAAAACGGTTGTGACTTCGATGAACGCTTTGATAAATATAATGTTTTCAATACCCATCTAGCTTATATTAACCATCTAGACTTCAAAACGAACAGTGGTTTTGCAAAAATGAAAACTACCTAAAAGTGTCTAAAATCGACTGGAAATCACTAAATAAGCATTTTCAAGTTTTGTTGTTTTTTCATGGTTATTTGCAAAATCTTGTGAGTTTGTGTTTTCTGAAAACGGTTGTGACTTCGATGAACGCTTTGATAAATATAATGTTTTCAACACCCATCTAGCTTATATTAACCATCTAGACTTCAAAACGAACAGTGGTTTTGCAAAAATGAAAACTACCTAAAAGTGTCTAAAATCGACTGGAAATCACTAAATAAGCATTTTGAAGTTTTGTTGTTTTTTCATGGTTATTTGCAAAATCTTGTGAGTTTGTGTTTTCTGAAAACGGTTGTGACTTCGATGAACGCTTTGATAAATATAATGTTTTCAACACCCATCTAGCTTATATTAACCATCTAGACTTCAAAACGAACAGTGGTTTTGCAAAAATGAAAACTACATAAAAGTGTCTAAAATCGACTGGAAATCACGAAATAAGCATTTTCAAGTTTTGTTGTTTTTTCATGGTTATTTGCAAAATCTTGTGAGTTTGTGTTTTCTGAAAACGGTTGTGACTTCGATGAACGCTTTGATAAATATAATGTTTTCAATACCCATCTTGCTTATATTAACCATCTAGACTTCAAAACGAACAGTGGTTTTGCAAAAATGAAAACTACCTAAAAGTGTCTAAAATCGACTGGAAATCACTAAATAAGCATTTTCAAGTTTTGTTGTTTTTTCATGGTTGTTTGCAAGATCTTGTGAGTTTGTGTATTCTGAAAACGGTTGTGACTTCGATGAACGCTTTGATAAATATAATGTTTTCAATACCCATCTAGCTTATATTAACCATCTAGACTTCAAAA